>NC_064811.1:8041984-8257068 GCF_023721935.1 Panthera uncia | reverse complement strand
CCCCCCCCCCCCCCCCCCCCGCCATGTGTCTTTGTGTTTCCAAATTTTATCTTCTCAAAAGGACACTAATCAGATTGGATTAATGCCTACTCATATAACCTTGTTTATCCATAATCACCTCTTTAAAGGCTCTATCTCTAAATACATTCTGAGGTACTAGAGGTTAGGACTTAAGCATATGAATTTTGGAGGAGACACAATTCATTCCATAATATTTACAAAATGCATATACATGCTCAGAGGTAAATTTAAATATAGGTGTTGAAGAGCTTTTCCTCCACAAGCTGGACTAGGTTACTGAATGGTACTTACAATGATCCTCTCCAATCATGATCATCAACTCAATTATTCTATGTGAGAAATCTCAATATTTGGGTTCAAACCTTAAGTCTTTTGAGTTATAAAGCCTTGAACTTTGGTCTGTTTGTCATGGTCTTCGGGGAGAACCACCATTAGCATTGTGGATTCATATAACCAACCTTACATGTCTGATATGTAGGAGATAGCCTCCTTTTATGCAAAAAAGAGGTAGGATAACATTTAACAATCTCAAATTCATTCTCTCTCTCTCTCTCTCTCTCTCTTCCGTATCTGTTTAGTGAATGCCAGCAATAAATCAGGTCTTATATTAGGATGTAGGAGATATATCTAGCTCCTAGTAGGTTGAACAAGACAATTAGTTACCTGTCCTGAGGTAGCTTAAATTACAAAGAATAAGAAAAATAAATAATAATAGATAAATAGATAAAGTGGGTGTGCGATAAGAGTTGTGAATGCTAAACAATGATGGTATAGAGAATATATTGAGTGGGAGTGGAGAAAAAAGAAGTTACTTCAGACTGGGTGGAGAGAAAACCTGCCCACAAAAGGGATATAAATTGATAACTGAATAATGGAAATTAATAACCTCAAGGGAAAAGTGATAGAAAACATTTTGTACAAAAAGAAAAATAAGTTCAAAGACATTGAGATTGGAAAGGAATGACATCTTCAAGGTTTAAAAAAATAATAGTAATAAAAAAAGCTGAGTAGGATGATTGCAGTGTGGTGGTCGAGGGAAAGAGTCACAGTCTAGAATGACATATTTTAAAAAGATAATGATATATCCCCTATGAAAAAAAAATGGTTGAAGCATTTTAAGCCAAGGAATAAAAATATATAAAATATAGTTTTCAAAGGATACTGTCAGTTATGTGAAAAATTATAACTTCTAGCCCAGGCCAAGGAGTCAAAAAATCACGACAACTAATCTCTCCTGCTGATTACACTAAAACTCTATATAAATAAAACCATCAACTATTTGAAAACTCTGAAAAGTAAGTAAAGCAGAGAGAGTGTAGAGAAGAGTCAAAATCTAGAGAGCACACAATACAGGGGTGAATTTACTTCATTTTTCTTACTCTTGTGGCTTTGCTCCAAGAGCCATCCCAAACCACAGTGCTGTAAATCCATATCCTTGAAATCCCAGGAGGAGAGAGTAGGGTGTAGAAAAAGTTTTGAGTAAATAATGACCCAAAACATCCATGGTATCATGAAAGATAAAAATTTGCAGGTTCAAGGAGCTCAGCCAACACTAAACATATAAACTAAACAAAACATTCTAATCGGTCTTTGAAAACTAAAGAAGAAAAAAAATTCTTTAAGGAACTAGAGAAATATCACATACCATGTAGAGGAGCAATGGGTCAAAAACTATGAATTTCTCATCAGAAATTATGGAAGACAAAAGAGAGGGAAACAACTTTTAAAATACCAAAAGAAAAGCATTTTCTACCGGAATTCCATATCCAGTGGGAATATTTCATAGAAGTATCACAAAATAAATTTAAGATGAAGGACAACTCAGAGATTTCATGTTCAGAAATTCTGATGTAAAAAAATATAAAATATTGTCTTTATAGTAAAGGAAAAGAGGGGCTTTTGGGTGGCTCAGTTGGTTAAGCATCTGACTTCGATTCAGGTCATGATCTCACAGTCCATGAGTTCCAGCCCTGCATCGAGCTCTGTGCTGACAACTCAGAGCCTGGAGCCTGCTTTGGATTCTGAGTCTCCCTCTCTCTTTGCCTCTCCCCTGCTCATGCTCTCTCTGTCTCTGTCTCTCTCTCTCTCTCTGTCTCTCTCTCTTAAAAATAAATAAACATTTAAAAAATAATAAATAAATTTAAAAGAAAATAATACAGTTGAGAAACATGAGGCTTCAGAAATAAAGGTAAAAGTAACAGAAATTATAAATACATGGGTTAATATACAGATATATTCTATCCTCTTAAATCCTCTAAAATATGCATGGGTCTTGACAGTAAAAATGATTGTATTGTTTAGCAGTTCACTCAACGTAAATGTAATGCATATGACACCATGGCATAAATGTCAGAGGGGAAGGATAAAGATACTGGCATGGTTATAAGACTTCTGACTCTTTTTTGAACTAGTAAAATAATAAGTTGGTATAAATAGTAAAAACATAATCCCTAGATCAATCACTTAAATAAATATGTAAACTAAACTCAACAGTATATAGGAAAAATCCAATGGATAAAAATTCAAATAAAGCAAGTGAAAGCAGGAAAGAGAGAACAGAGAAACAAAACTTAGAAAGGACAAACATAATACCAATGATAAATGGCAAACCTAAATCCAAACATATCAATATCACAATAATTGTAAATGGCCTAAACACAGTGATTGAAATCCTTAAACTTTCAGGTAGAAAAAATAAAACAATATATATATATATATATATATATATATATATATATATACATATATCATATGTATTATATCATATGTATGTATATATATGTATGTGCATATATATATGATATATATGTGTATACAAACACACACACACATATATATATACACACACACGTATAACCAAAAACTCTATTTTTTAATGTTTATTTATTTAGAGAGAGAGAGAGCATGCATGGCAAGGGAAGAGAGAGGGAGAGAGAAAATCCCAAGCAGGCTCTGCTCTGCCAGTGTAGAGCCCAATGCAGGGCTTGATGCAGGGCTCTAACTCACAAATCATGAGATCATAACCTGAGCTGAGGCCAAGGGTCAAACACTTCACTACTGAGCTACCCAGAAGCCCCCCAAAACTCTACTTTAAATATTAAGATACGCATAGGTAAATTTTTTTTGAAAAGATGCAAAGTGTGATATTACAAAAAAAAATCACTAATCTAAAGAAAACTTGGGTGGCAATAGTAGTAATTAAATACACATCTAAAAAAACCATGAGTCAAGAGAAATTCAGAAGTGAAATTGGAAAAAAAAAAATTTTATTTTGGAGAGAGAGAGGTCATGAGAAGGGGAAAGAGGCAGAGGAAGAGAGAAAGAGTGAAAGAGAGAGAATCTTAAGCAGACTCCATGCTCACCACAGTGCCCAATGCAGGCTTGATCCCACCACCCTGGGATTATGATCTGAGCCAAAATCAAGAGTCAGATGCTCAACCAACTGAGCCACTCAGGCACCCCCAAACTGGAAAATATTTTGACTTAATAATTTTAAAACTATGTATCAAACAAAGTGGGGTGATGTTAAAGCATTGCTTAGGAAAAAAAAATTATAACATTCCGTATTTCTATTATAATAAAACCAAAAGTTTTAAATTAACACTTTCACTAAACTTAAAAAAAAACCTAGATACATAAGATCAAATTAAACCCAAAGTGAACAAAATACAATAAATAATAAAGACAATATCAGAAATAATATCAATATTACACAAATCCTTCCAGAAAATAAAATATGTGCACACACTTTGAATTCATTTTATAAATCCAGAATGATCCAAAACAGAGTCAAACACTGAAATGACACTATATATCAATAGTCTTTATGAATTTGGATGTGAAAGTAATGAGCAGAAAACTAACAAGTCAAACACATATTAAAAAATAAATGCATTATAATCTGGTAATGTTTATCCTGAGAATTCAGGGCAGATTCACCATTTGAAAATCAAGTAATATAATTCACCATATCGGCAAACTAAATAAAAGAGAACATCTCAGTAGATGCAGAGAAACTATTTGACAAAATTCATCATTCATTCACCCTGAAAACTCTTAGCAACAAGAAATAGAAGGGATCATTAATAACTTTATATTTAATGGTGAACAACTAAATTCTACTTTCTTAAGATTAAGATCAAGAAAGGATGTTTTCTTTTGACACTCTAATTCAATATCCAATAGGGGGTCTGAGACAATGCATAAAAGCTTGAAGTGCATAGATAGATGATAGATAGATAGATGACAGATAGATAGAAAGAAAGAAAGAAAGAAAGAAAGAAAGAAAGAATATGAATTGGTAAAGAAAAATAGAATTGTCTCTATCTTCAGCATAAAAAACTCAAAGTGTCAACAAAAAATTTTCAAAATGAATATACTTAACATATTTGTAGTATAGAACATCAATATAAAAATCAATTTTACGTTTATCTACTACCAATGAAAACCTGGAAATTGAAATTTGAAAAACATCCGAAACCATGATATACTTACGTAAAACTAACCAAACTTGTGCAATGAAAACTATAATACACTGATAAAATGAGTCAATGTAGACTCAAATAGAGGGATATACTGAGTTCATGGATTAGAAGACATGGCGTGAAGATATCAGTTCACCCCAAACTGATCTGTAGATTTAATGAAAGCTCAATTAAAATCACAGTAGGATTTTTTTTGTAATTATCAATAAGTTTATTATAAAGTTTATATGAAGAGTCAGGTTTGAAATAATCAAAATGATTTTGAAAATAAAAAAGAAAGTTGAAGGACTCATAATCTCTGATTTCAAGACTTACTATAAATCTATAATAATCTAGATAGTGTGGCATTAATGACAGAATGTATACACAGATCAATGACGTGGAACAAAGAATACAGAAATAAGCCCCATATATACAACCAGGTTTTTTTTGTTGTTTTGTTTTTGTTTTTGTTTTGTTTTTATTTGTTTTTATTTATTTATTTATTTATTTATTTATTTATTTTTTGTCAAAAGTGAAAAGGGAATTCTTTTTTTTTTTTTCAATATATGAAATTTATTGTCAAATTGTTTTCCGGAAAAGGGAATTCATTGGATGGGGGGAGGCTTTCTAAGATGTAGTGCTTAAAGAATTGAAAAAAAACACATGCTTCCCATCTTCAAAAAAAGAAGAAAATAAAAGAAAAGAAAGAAGAGAAGAGAAAAGAAAAGAAAAAAGAAAAGAAAAGAAAAGAAAGGAAAAGAAAAAAATACCTTAAACCACACCATATATCATTTACTAAAAATGTGCCTCTAAATGTATAATGGATTTGACTATGAAACCCTAAAACTATAAAACTTTAAAACTTTGTGATCTCGGGTTAAGTGAAGATATATTTTAACTATGACATGAAAATCATGATCTAGAGAAAAAAAAGTGAAGATAAATTAAACTTAATCAAATTTTAAAACTCATTCCCTGTGAAAGACCCTGCGAAGAGAATAAAAGACTAGACATAGTCTGGGATAAAATATTTGCAAAACTCATACTGACAAAGAGTATATAACAAATTTTCACCAAAAAATATATACAGATGGCAAATAAGCACTTGAAAAGATGTTCAACATTACATATTATATATAGTATTATAATATATGATACTATATATACAAAAATACTATCTCTATATGTACAGATATAGAAACGTAAAATGAAAAGATGTGCAATTATATGTAGACTATATATATAGTCTCTGAGTGCTTGAGTCTGGCAGACATAAACAGCCACTGGAGCTTTCTCGTACATTTCTCATGAACATGAAAAGTTGTAAAGCCACTTTGGAAAACAATTTGGCAGTTTCTTATAAAGGCAAATGTCTACATGCTATATGATGCAGAAATCCCACTCCTAATGGAGAGAAGTACAAAATTACGTTTACAAAAAAGTACCTACGTGTGAATGTGTATAGTGACTTTATTCATAATCATCCCAAACTGAGAACAATCCGAATGACCTGCAAATTCCTGAACAGATAAACAAATCATAATATATGTCTACAATGGAATACGACTCAGCAAGAAAAACGAACAAATTACTGATACACACAACATGGATGAATTTCAAACGCACTTTCCTAAGTGAGAGGAGCCAAACTTAAAAGGTTACAGAACATACGATGCCATTTACATGATATCCTAGAAAAGACAAAATTGCAGGAATGGAAAGCAGATCGGTGATTTTCAGGGATTGGGAATGGAAGGATGGGGTTGCTGGAAAGGAATAGTAAGCAGGAATCTTGAGAAGTAATGAAACTGTTTTGTATGCGTTTGTCAAAACGTACGGGACCATAAAAGAGTGATTTTGCTGACATAAATGCATTTAAAAAGGGGTGAGAGGCACCTGGGTGGCTTGGTCGGTTAAGCGTCCGACTTCGGCTCAGGTCATGATCTCACGGTCCGTGAGTTCGAGCCCCGCCTGGGGCTCTGTGCTGACAGCTCAGAGCCTGGAGCCTGTTTCAGATTCTGTGTCTCCCTCTCTCTCTGCTCCTCCCCTGTTCATGCTCTGTCTCTCTCTGTCTCAAAAATAAACGTTAAAAAAAAATTTTTTTTTTAAAAAGGGGTGAGAGATTTAAAAATCTCTTTTAATTTTTAAACAGGTGGCTCATTCGGTTGAGCGACCGGCTTCGGCTCAGGTCATGATCTCGCGGTCTCTGAGTTCGAGCCCCGCGTGGGGCTCTGCGCTGACAGCTCAGAGCCTAGAGCCTGCTTCTGATTCTGTCTCCCTCTCTCTCTCCCCCTCCCCTGCTCATACTCTGTCTCTCTCTCTCTCTCTGTCAAAAATAAATAAACATTTAAAAAATTAAAAAAAAAATAGAGTGAAAGATTAGATTATAGGGAGTGGAAATTAATCATGGTGCTAATTAACAGGGAATTGTGATAGTCAAGGTAAGAAATGGGGCCATGGGCTGGGGTTGTGGAGATGGAGAGCAGTAGACAGGGTGTGTTTTCAAAGTTTAACTGACAGGCTTCGTAATGATTGCAAGTATTGGCTCGAAGCAGAGCAATCATGCAAAAATTAAGTCCCCGTTTTTGGCAAGATCAGTGAGTGAATTTTAAGGACATTTACTGAGTCTAAAGGAGGGAATGTTTTGGAAGACAGGCTGATGAAGGAGTTCAGGAGCTGTAGTTTGGAAACACTATGAAATGTCTGCCTGACATCAAAATGTGGATTTCACCATCCCAAATGAACCCATTAACAGAGATTTTCCCAGTTCTTAATGTGCTGCATACATATAAATCTCTAATCAATCCTTTATCTGAATTTCCTTTTTCATTTTCCTCACAGATTGTACAGACGACATTCTACGTATTACATTGGTGACTTTCTGTCCGTCCCTGATCCCTTTCTGACAAGCATCCCAAGCTGTAATCACAATGGTGGGTTTTCAATGTTACAGAAACTTCTGTCTTAGACGTTCTGTGTGAACCTCATCCAATCCCCGAATTCACAGGCATTTGCAAGAGCCTTCGATCTGCCCAGAACCACGGTCCTCTGCTAACTGCTGAGACAAGACGCTTATTCCAAAAGAGCTCCTTGTGATTGGAAAGACAACACACATACACACACACACACACACACACACACACACCACCAGTCCAGGTCAACAGGAGGTTCTGAGATTTAAGATGTAAGCTTCTGAGATTTCAACATTGTTCACTGAGCTCCTAACAGCAGAACAAGCCTCATGCGGTAGGTATGCCCTGTGTTGATCCTGGAAGAATAAGAATGTTCTGTCCACACTGAATCTAGGAGTATGTCAGACTCTTCTTTCTGTTGCTAAAATCTGGGTTTATTTATGCTGAAGAGAAAACAATTGAACCCATGTGCGTACAATGCTTTATGAAGGGTAATGTGCCATATAATTATCAGTTCTACCATTACTATTATTAATGTGTGCATTATTATCCCCTCAATCGGTGCACCCTGGCTGCTAAACCTGGGTTTTAAAACCGCTGTGTGTAACAGAATAGTGTTTGCTGAGACTGAAATAAAAAGCCACGATGATGCAAATCTGACACATTTTTAGCGTTATAGTGTGTCTGATTGTTATTGTCCACATGGGGAATCAGAAGCAGGACAAGAGGATGGGAAAAGAGAACTGGCCGGGGACTAGGCAGGTCTGCGTTCTGGATTTGTCCCTTGCGTCAATTACCTCTGTGACCCCAGGCAGGGCTCCTTCTGTCTTTGGGGGTCCTCCGATTCACCCCCTGCGAAGCTAAGGGGCAAGAGAAAACGTGCTCCTGGGTTCTTTCTGCACATAGCCCTGCATGTAATTTCAGGAGCAGCACTGGTGAATGCATTTCAGCCAGAGCTTTCTAACTACATTTTATAAGGACATAACCGAGCCAGTGGTGAAAGTCAACAGGGGCAGTTCTCATGGACCTGAGTGAGGTCTGTTATGAAAGGCACCCAGCCCAGCTGGCCCCGGGGCCAGGAGGCTGCACGATGCGGGCGAGGTGCTGTGTTAACATCTGGCCCCTGACAACGTCAAGTTGCCGAAGAAGAAAATGTTACATGAATTGGCTGGAGTCAAGCTGTTACATTTGATGGTTATGAATCCCAAGGCCTCCCACTGAGCAAGAGAGTTTCCACAGGGGAGTAAATTATATGGATGATGATAATAATAATAAAAATAATAATAATAACAATAATGGAAATAGTATCACCGTTATCATAACAATAGCTAAGTTTATTGTGTGTTCATGCTGTTCAGTAGTCAGACACTATTGCAAGCAGTTTGTGTGTAAACTCGTATAATCTTCACAACTCTGTAAAATAAATACTATTATTACCTCACCTTTACAGGTAAGGAAACGGACACGGCAAAGTTAAGTTAATGTTTTACGGTCACATATTAGTAAGCGGTGGGGCTAGAATTCAAACAATCTCCCTTCATAGTTGAGGCCTGTTTTCCTTGTGATGTTACAGACACACACACACACGGACACCTTTGCACAGCCACAGGTATTAATGATCAAACATAGAATATACCCACCAGGAAAATTGGAGGACTATTTACTGTCTAGCCAGATTCAAGCCTTGTTTCTTTTCCACTTCTCCTTCGAGCTTGTGCTGAAGGCCAAGCCCCCCGTGAGGAGTTACAGCCCCCCTCAACCACGCGAGCCCATCCTCCGTGCCTTCCACACCCATTTGAGTTCACTGCTGGCACTCAATCTCCAGTCAGGTCCGTTTCATTGGCTGTTTATGCCAGCCTTGTGAATCCAGTCTATGCCTCAGGCTCGGGGATGGTGTTTTATATGCTTTTGTATGCCTAGTCTCTTCTGCTGTTTCCGGAATAAAGTGTTTAGAAAATGTTTGATGAACAAATGCATGCTTGAATGAGTGAATGGGTAGCAAAATGCATTGTCTCAGTCGAACTTCTGGACGGCCCTGTGATCTAAGCAGGGAACCATACCTGGTCTCCATTTCCCAGAAAACAAAATGGGGCTCAGAGAGGTACAATGTGTTCTCCAAGATCTCCCTGTGGCTGAACTAACATAAGTTTGCTCCTTGGTGAGTTACGGACAGAGACTACACCGGGTAGAGTTGTTGCACAAAGGAAACTTTATCTGCGACCAATAAGATGCTGGGGAATCCCTTCTAAAGCCGTGACTCTCCACTTGGGGGTAGTGGGTTTCTTTCATGTAGTGTGAGGATGAGTATTCAGGAAGGGGAGCTTTGTCATCATATGCAGAGGTGGGCGTGAGGTTTTGCAGGTGGACTTAGAAAACATGCCTATACAGGCATCCTGTGTTGTCAGTGAAACTTGTGCTCTTCCTAGACTAGAGTCTTGGAGGAAGGAAGGAAGGAAGGAAGGAAGGAAGGAAGGAGGAAGGAGAGAAAGGGAGGGAGGAAAGGGAGAAAGGAAGGAAGGAAGGAGAGAATGGGAGGGAGGAAAGGGAGGAAGGAAGGAAGGGAGGGAGGGAGGGAGGGAGGAGAGAAACAGAGGGAGGAAAGGGAGGGAGGGAGGGAGGAAGGAAGGAAAGAAAGGGAGGGAGGAAAGGGAAGAAAGAAAGAAAGAAAGAAAGAAAGGGAGGGAGGAAAGGGAGGGAGGGAGGAAAGGGAGGGAGGAAGGAAGGAAGGAAGGAAGGAAGGAAGGAAGGAAGGAAGTTGTTAAGGAATCAGAGGGAACTGTTGGAAAAGAGGAAGGGAGTATGAGCATGCTCTGAGAGCCCAGTGTAAACTGGATGGGGTCTTGGGCTCCGTGTCTACAGTAAGGAATGCAGGATCTTGCCTACTTCTGCAACAGCACTGAGAGTGTTAGCATGGCTAATGTCTCTGATAGGATTAGACTATTTCCTGGCATGGTGTTTGCATGCCCTTGGCTCCCTTAAAATCGTTTTTGCATTTACTTGTCATTTTTTTATTTAAAAATGTTTAACGTTTATTTATTTTGAGAGAGCGAGTGTGAGAGGAAGAAGGGCAGAGAGATGGCGGCAGAGGGTCTGAAGCAGGCTCTGTGCTGACAGCGGAGAGTCTGACGTGGGGCTCGAACTCATGAACCGTGAGGTCATGACCTGAGCTGAAGTCGAATGCTTAACCGACGGAGCCGCCCAAGTGTTCCACGTTTCCTTGAAATTGTGATGTTTCCTTGGAAGTTCTGCAGGAAGTGTGTTAGGGCGAGAAGAGCTGGTAAGGCATAGAGGACAGAAACTAGCGGGGGATCTACATGACTTCTCTTTCTTTTTCTGGGGACCTCTAGCTCTTTCTCCTTATACCTTCAGGGTATACCCACTGGGAACAATGTGAGGACTCGAGACTTGGGGATGCCCACGGGTGGGAACTGTGACTGCAAACTGCCACTCAGAGAGATGTCCCTTTGCCCTAAGTCCTAGCACACCAAAGGGCGAGGCATAGATAGTGACTGTAATTCCAGCGTCGAGTTTCTGCCATCCACTCACTCATTCACTTACTCACTCATTCATTCAATAACACAATTTTTTGACTGTCAACTGACTAAATTTTAGGTACTCTTCTGCGTATTTAAGCTGTACCAGAGGGGAAAACAGACAAAGCCATCGCTCTCACCGAGCTCAGGTTTTTGTAGGGAAAATAGAAAATGCGCGTATATGTATGACGGATATTTTGTTATCTTCCTAGTTTTGCCCTTCTGAGCTTTTCTGGAGCTACAAGGCCTTGAGTTCTCAAAACTACGTTTCCCAGACACCCCTGCGGCAGGGCCGGAGTGACCCCTAAGAGGCACTTGCACAGATCTGGAGAGGAAGAGAAGGAAAAACCAACCGTAGTCACCTATGGCGGCTGGGGTGGACAGCTGAGCGGACGCCATGGTGGCCTGGCGAGTGGCCATGGACGAATGGCTACTAGGCCGACTCCTGTGCAGCCACACTCTTGAGGTTTTGCTGGCAGCCAAGCCCCTGTTGCAGCTTCCTTGCAGTTCCTATTCTATTTCTCTCACATCATCTGAGGTTTTGTCTGGTCTTAGATCTTCCAGATCTGCCAATGAATGAGTTTATCTACAAACTTCTCCTCTATTGACATTTTCCCTCTTAAAATCCCTCGAGTGTTTTCTGCTTTCCAAATTGCATTATAATGTCAGGTAGCATAAAGTTGTGGTGGCACATGCAGAGAGTAAGTGGGCAGAGGGTGGGTGAGTGGAGCACTCTTCCAGAAGTCAGGGAAGGCTTCTCTGAGGAGCAGATGTTCACAGAGAGAAGAGGTCATGCCGACACTGGAAGGAAACACATTCCAGCCCTAGGGAATGACAAGGACGAGGGACAAGTGGCAGATACATTGTTGCTGTCTTCACAGAAAAACCTCAAGGCCCATATGGCCGGGGGATGTGCAAAAGGGTATAATGGGTAGGAAATGAGGACAACAAGGGAGGCGGGGCTCAGTCCAGGGAGAAACCTGGGGGTGGGGGGTGGGGGGCAGAGAGTTTGGATTGTCTCATCAGAGTCTTGAGAAGAAGAGTAACGTGAGGGAACACGGTTGGGTACCCCACCCCATGTCAGCAGAGCCCATGTCAATTTATCAACTGGGCTCCGATGTTAATAATTATTATGTGTGCAAAATGACAGCGTTCACAGAGAGATTTCATAGCATTGCCCCATCAGGTCTCCACGTCGTCCTTGAGATGTTATTACCATATTACAGACTGGAACCTGAAATTTGGGGAATCTGAATAGGAAAGACACCTGAGATCACTACACAGGTAGTGTCCATGGCTGTTGAATGGATAAAGATGTGATGTGTATATGTGTATATATACACACATATATATGTATACATACACTATATTATATATATACACACTATATATAGTATATATATAGTATATATATACATTAATATTATGTATGATATATTATAAATACACTATATATTATAATGCATAATATATATCATATATTGCATTGTACATTACATATACACTGTATATTAATATATATTAATATAATATAATTAACATTATTCGACCATAAAAAAGAATGAACCCTTGCCATTTGTAATGACATGGACGGACATGGAGAGTATTATGCCAAAAGAAATAAGTCAGAGAATGACAAATACCATATGATTTCACTCATATGTGGAATTTAAGAAACAAAACCAATGGACAAAGGGGGAAAAAAGAGGCAAGCCAAGAAACAGATTCTTAACTATAGACAGCAAACTGATGGTCACCAGAGGGGCAGTGGGGGGGGGGGGGGATTGGTGATGGGGACTAAGGAATGCACCTGTTGTGATGAGCACCTGGTGTTTTGTGGGGGTGTGGAATCACTCTACTGTACACAATATTACACTGTATGTTAACTAACCGGAATTTCAATAAAAACAAAGCCAAACAAGCATGTAGGAAGTGGCAAAGCCAAGAATCAAATCCAGGTCTCCCAGTCTAAAGTCAAAGGTGCCTTTGCTACACCCTAGGTGGCTTTGTGACATAAGTATTGAAGTGTCCGCCCCTGGCCCTGCCTAAGAATAAGAGTCAATATTTATAGACGATTTACACTGTATAAGGCACTGCACAGTGTTGGACCCAGGATGTGGCTCGGGCTGGATGAATCTGGAGTCCCAGGGGTTTAGGTCCTCTTTCTTGAGAAGCTTGTCAAATGTTGTGTATTCAGAACAATGGGGCTCCAGTCAAAGTGCTGATTTCCATTCAATAGGGCTGGAATGTCTGAATTCTGCTTTTGTACCTAGCTCTTGGCTGTCACGTGGGGCCAAGGCTACTGACCCAGAGGCAACACTTTGAGTAGCCAGACTTTTTTTTTTTTTTTTTTTTAGAGTATCCAGACTCGATAGCCCTTTACCCAGTTAATTTTTCAGCCAAAAAGTTTCAAGAGGTGCCTGGGTGCCTCAGTTGGTTAAGCATCCAACTCTTGATTTTGGCTCAGGTCATGATCTTAACAGTTTGTGAGTTCGAGCCCCACATTAAGCTCTGCACTGACAGCATGGAGCCTGTTTGGGATTCTCTGTCTCCATCTCTCTCTGTCTTTCTCTCTCTCTCTTTCTCTCAAATATAAATAAACATTAAGAGCAACGACAACAACAAATTTGAGTCTACATTCCATGGTTGGGTCTGGGAGAATAGGCATATAGTAACTCTTAAGGCCAACATACACACTGAAAATCTTCAAAAGCCAACTGATTGCTATCCATTAACATAAACCAGTTATAACCCAGTTTCAAAGACTTTTACTTTTACTGTCAAAATATCTAGCTCTGGACTCTATTCAACATTTTTATAAACAATGCCTCTGAGTTAAAACTCTAAATGTATTTGCTTGGACTTAAACACTTTACTATACTGAGGATTGAGAGTTTGTTATCTGAATATAGTCCATAAGAGATTTAAATATTTTTATTTATTTAATTAATTGGGGGGATTTTTTGGAAGAAGAAATCAATTACTTTCAAAGAATTTAAATACATATATACATGCTTCATTATTACTGAAGAATGATCTTAGATTAGGGGCTATATAATATCACTTTAATGGCTTTCACATGTAAAATATGGTCATTTTACTGAATTATTGAATACATTTAATTGCAGGTTGTATACTGTGAACTATTGATCCAATAATTATTCATGTGGACTATTAAAAAGAAATGATTCATTTTTTTTTATTTTACCATGTGAAGCAATGCTTATATATTATTTACAGTTTGAGAGCTAAGGAATAAAAGACTTTTTAGTACAATACAATATTTCTAATGTAGGGCAAGCCTTTGTGAGAGTCCAAGGTAACATTACATAATCAAAAATTAAATAACTTTAAATTTCAGTAGGGGAAAAGGGATACCCTTCCCTCAGTTGAATATTTTAATTGCAGGACTGTTCACCAGGACTCATAAACCTGCCCAATGTAACTGAAATATTTAATATGAAATGTAAAATATTTTAAGTGCTCTGCAGAGTTTTTCAAAAAGAATTGAAGGCGTGTTCTTTCTTTTCTCTTGTTTTGTTTTTTCTTCTTCTTCTTTTTTTTTTTTTTTCTTTCTTTTTTGGCTCCTACAAAAGGATTTCCTCCTTAGTGCATTTTCCCTTTTATATTAAGAACAAAGGAATTGGGTCAGCCAAGAGTTTCAGCAAGGGGTGTTTTGAGCTCATCACTTAACGAATGGTTAAAAGACAGTTTTGTAGGCGTGTTTCCCTCCTTTGGTTTTTTGCACCCTCCTTGAAGTGACAGTGCCTCAAGCACATCTCCGTGTTTAAGTGTTTACCGTATACCTTGTACTCTGCCAGATGACTGGTATACTATCACCAAGTTAAGTACATACTATGTGCAAGTCAGCTGCCGGCCAGTGTTTTACGTGCACCGTCTATTTAAATGGCTCTGTCATTAACCCCATTGTATAGATTAGTAAAAAGAAAGGCCAAGAAGGTCCATTGGATTTCCAAGCATTTAAATTCAGGGAAGGACAGAGCTCAATGTCGCAAAGCTGATTTCCCAGGAAAGGAGATCCAGCAAAGGACAGAGCTCAGAGTCGCTCTGATTTTGGCTAACTACTCTCTTTCTACCCTACCATCATTGTCCTTCCACCATTGTCTGGCTACATTTCTCAGACGGGGTGCGGCAGCTCACAGCTCTTTGGCAATGGTGGGAGACTGTTCCCTGGGGAAGGAGTGGCTTATGAAGAGTTTCAAAGTACAGAAGGTTGTGTTCATGGAATTGTAGGAAGGGGGGAGAGGTCGCAGAAGTTGAACCTACATCGCAGAGAAAGGAGTTTAAATGGGAACACGGGAAGAATATGAGATATTTCCACCAAGTTAATCTTATGATCACAGTTATGGTTGCCTACGCACATTAGAAAGTAACGTGAGGGGCAAGTTGGAGGTGGTAAGGAATAAACGGCAAAGAAACTAATAACTAGTCCAGATGGCAGATGACTAGGACATTCATTCAAGCTCTGCTCACACTTTATTGTTCGTATGAATCCCCCGGGGATGTTGTTAAAATGCCAAATATGATTCAGTACGTCTGGGATGGGGACCCAAAGTTTGCATTTCTAACAAGCATCCGGGTGATGTCCGTGGAACGCGTTCAAATAGCATCAAGTAGAAAGAAGTGAGAACATTGGCTCTCGGGGTTTAATTCCTGGACCAACGGCATCACCATCACCTGAGAATCGGGGCCACGGGTTCTCTGGCCCAACCCATTCCAATTAGTCAAAATGTCTGTGGGTGGACTCAGGCATCAGTATTAAGGGTAAACGTCCAGGAGGATTTCAATGTGCGGTCTGAGAGTCGACCAGTGACGGAGAGCGGAAGAAGGGGAGATGGAAGAAAAACTGACACTTGAAACACGTATTTAGGAAGTAGAGCCAACAGGGGTCAGTGAAAGAGTGGAGCTTATTAGATTCTGCTTATGTTAAAAGGGTTTAGGATGACTTAAATTTATCTTCAAGCCCCTGCTTTTTTTCCTCAAGTACGAAAGGTTTTATAATCTTTCTCCTGAAAGCATAGGTCATGCTTGGAAAAACCTAACATCTTCTGTCAGGCAATTAAGCAATTTGGATACTCAATTAATTAAAATTAATGAACAATTGGGCCTAAATAAAAGCCCATTGCATAAAAGGGCTTTTTAACGCAACACGTGAATTTGCTGGAAAAATTCAGGGTGGTGATAGGGATTAAGAATGATGGGGATGACGATTTCAACAAATAGACAACATTACTCCCGACATTTCTTGTAAACCACCCATGAAATATCTGGCAATCTAAACAGAGAGGGAATGTTCGTGCTGCTTTATAGAACACAGTATTTCATGTTAGAGAATGAACTTTAATTAGAACATCACTGGTGTCAAATTAGTTATAAATGTTTAAGACAAACTGAGATAACGAAACTACGGGAACACTGCCACGAATGTAAAATCTGCTGTAAATTGCAAGGAATGTACATTTTCCATTAGCACACAGTCATAAGCATAAAAATGATAAAAGGTTACATATAGTTTTGGATGTTCCTTAACATGGTTAAAATTATAGCAAAGGAATGGTGTCTGCAGCACCTGAGATTCCCGGAGCTTAAATATGCCCGGGGTTCCCGTCCCTGCGTCTTTTCTTTGGAGCTGTGTCATGCTGAGGAAACTGTCGACCTTCAGCCTGGCTTGTCTCCTTTGTGAAATGAGAATGAGAATTCCTGATCCGGCACCACGTGGATCACGTGTGGCCTGTGTGGGATGGCCAGGTGACCTCACGGAAAGACCGTGGACTTTGATATCAAAGAACTTCAACTCCAGGGCTCTGTGGGCCCTGGTGCAGCAAAACTGGGGCCTGCTACGTATCATGTTTCTCACTTGCAAGATGAAGATAAAATGCCGCTCTCAAAACGGTTGCGGTGAGAATCGTGTGAAATAACGCAACTAAAAAAATGGCATGCGGAAGGTATCTGATAATAACAATTAACACCGGTACCCATGAGCATGAAAATATCAGGTATACTCTGCAGACAATAGGGGCCAATTTAATTTATTATTTTCGTCCTGTTAGTGTCCTGCGGGCCCTTCGTTTGACAATGTAGACACAGCCGTGAAAAAAAAAAAAGCCTAATACTCTCTCTTCCTATATAAGCTCATATGGAAGGCTTAAGAGAGGTAAGTAATGTCTATATAAGTCTGCGTTGGTAAAGTAAACATGGTCACACGTTATTTGGCACTCTTTTTACCAAAAGATAGGATCTAATCCCCTCCCCTGGAATCTGTACTGGCCTGTGAATGTTTTGACCAATAGAGCCCAGGAAAAGTGAAACGCTTTAGGTTCCAGGTTCCATGCCTAGCCTTTAAGAGGCCTGGAAGCTTCTGGGGTGCATGGGTGGCTCAGTCGGTTAAGTGTCCCGACTTGATTTCAGTTCCAGTCATTCTGGAGTTCGAGCCTCGAATCGGGCTCTGCTCTGGCAGTGTGGAGCCTGCTTGGGGTTCTCTCTCTCCCTCTCTCTCTGCCCCTCCCTTGCTCATGCTGTCTGTCTGTCTGTCTCTCGCTCCCTCTCAAAATAAATAAACAAGAAACAAAGAATTTGAAAAAATAAAAAAAAAGAGAACTGGAAGCTTCTGCCTTGGTTTTGGGGAGCCCCGAGTCCCCCTTGCTGGGGAGAGCACATGGAAGGTTGTTCCGTGGAAAGGGAGACGGGCACAGAGAAGCCAGCCCTTCTAGCTGCCCCTTCTAAGGCAAAGGCACAAGAGCGAGGCATCACTTAAAAATCACAGAATGACCTGACTGATGCCCCATAGAGCAGAATCGCCCAGCCGAACCCTCTCTGAGTTCTTGATCGGCCAAAGCATGCCATGTAAGAAAATGGTTGTTCTTTCAGGTCACAAAACTTTGGGTCATTTGTTATGCAGCGATAGCCAACAGAAAACACCTGTCTCGTCAGGTCCACGCATGTGCAGGAGTTCCCCACGTCCCCTGTGTGCCAGGATAACCTGTCGAGTCCAATGTTTGGCTAACGTAGCTTCCCAGGTTCTATAGCAGGAACCATTCATATGGACATCTTGGTCGTGTTAGGGATCTTGGCCTGAGGAAATCAAAATGTTGACAAGTACATGAATCTTTGCCATGCCGAAGATTTGAAATATTAACTTGTTAACACGGCTGACCATCTTCTTGCCTTTCGGCCTGGAATTTTCCAGATGGCTTATTACAATTCTCTCTTCTATTTTCACAGCCCAAGATGCTATTTTCACAGCCAAAGAATGACATTTTTTCCCCCTCCCTCATAGCTGTTAAAGAACAAAACTTCAACTGAGTAAATTTGAAGATCTAATCGGCTTTCCTGGATGAATCCTGAATCAGGCAGTTCCCCTTCTAATAGGCGTTCGGAGGAGTTTTACAAAAGGGAAAGTTCTTACAGGCAGAAGGAGGGTGGGGCAAAGACGCTATTAGCAAAAGAAAAGAAAGGACTGTTTTTGGTCCAGGACACTTCTCTCTGCAGGGGACCGGAACAGGAAACTTCAGGTTTTCATCCCACACATAATGTCGTCAGTGCTGATCACGAAATTTCAGCCAGGGAGAGGTGGAAACTGTAATTAAGTCCTGGTTTGCCGTCTTGGTGGCGGTGGGGGTATAATAACTCCATGTGGGGCTTGTTCCTTTTTTAACACTGCCCATCCAGAACATTAGCTCTTTAGGGATGAGCGAAACTAGGAGAATCCCAGGTCTAGGGATGAGCAAAACTAGGAGAACCGCAGGATAAAGGGAGAGCTGTAAAATTTCTCAACCTAAACCCTTGCACTAAGAGACTTGATCTAACTCTGGCATGGCTTCTAGAACCTTAAAGCTGTGTCCCTAGGATGCCCCCCCACCCCCCAACCAAATCCCTTAAAATGCCCAGGTAAGAAGATCAGTGGTGCCAGGAGAATTTACTATTTGTCCCAGCCCAATCCTGATGATAGGACTCAAGGCCCCTGACCCTCCTCAGAAAACAGTTACTTCAGAAAGTTTGTGGTGATAATCCTTTACCTGTCCCTTTGAGACACAAGTCTTCTGTCACCCAGAACTACCTCCCCAGGACCCTGGAGAAGACCCTTTGAAATGCAGACACTCCAGCAGGTGGCTAAGACCTCCCAGTTCTTTGAGGCTGAGGGCCCAGCTGGGAGCCACACTGCAAATTGCACACCACCTCCCTTCAGTGGGAAGTTTGCGTCCCCTCCCGCAGCAAACCTGCATGGCCTCCCAGGACCCAAACTGCCCCCACCACACTTCTGGCGCCTTTCAGAGCCTTCCCTTAAGCAACTCCTGGGGACGCCTGGGCGGTCAGTCTATTGGACTTCCAACTCTAGATTTAGGCTCAGATCATGATCTCACAGTGTGTGAGTTCGAGCCCCGCGTCGAGCTCTGTGCTGAAAGCATGGAGCCTGCTTGAGATTCTCTCTCTCTTTCTCTCTCTGGCCCTCCCTGCCTCCTCTCTCTCAAAATAACTAAATAAACATTTAAAAAAAACACACACCCAGCATTAAAAAAAGTCTCTTGCCTTTGTTTTGGCAAAGTCAAGCTCAATTCGTACTGGACTTTCCTCCTCGTTGCAGTATTTATCTCTGAACAAAATCCTCCTTCACCACCTTTAACTAGAGTCTGGCTTTGTTCTCTTTGACAGGAGCCTTAGAACAGTTCAGAAGGGTGGAGGCGGGGGGGGGGGGGGGGGGGGGGGGGAGGGAATGGAGATACAGCCTATAAATGGAAGAGGTCCTTTGTGATAAGAGGAGGAGCCCCAGAACTCAGAAAGATAACTTTCATGTCTTGTCTGCTTGTCTCCCCCACTCTTCTGATATGCTGATTCATTACTACTTTTCTTCTACATCAGTAAATTCTCTCACATTTTTCTCAGAATGTATTTCCCACCATAAACCTTTCATACGACATATTCAAGCCTATACTCGTGTCAAAAGTTGTCTGGCTGTTTACTCGCCTACAGTCAAGATTTCTTCAAGCTAACCTCATCCTGGTCAGCTGCTGCAGAATCGATGTCATCCATTTTTGAAGGAGAGGAATCTCTTGATCTAACACCAACGTTAAAACAACAACAAAACAAAAAACAAAACCAAAACAAACAAACAAACAAAAAACTAAGACAAAACACACATAATGTTAGACAGAAACCAGCAGAGGACATCTGGAAATCTTACTCATGGTAACTCAGAAAGATTTTCGTAGATAATCTGAGAGTTCTTATGATTCCATTCTAAAAACTCTCAGTGTTCTTTCATTAGCTCATTCATTCAGCAAGTAATGTCTGAGTCCTGCGTGTTTCCAGTCAATGAGCTAGGAAATCAATCCTGAATAGGGTACAGTTTCGTTCCTAAAGGACACCATAAATTAGAGACAGACTGACACGCGAACAGACCATTTTAATGCAACTAACTATGTGGTCCATTTAAGTCGTACTAAAGCTTGTCTGATCATAAAATGGATTGCAGAGCTTATAAAAGCTAACGTTTATGGGCACCTCTATCGGAAGCTCTGGTTTGATTGACTTGGGTCTGGTCCAGAAATTTGTTTTTCACAAGGTTCCTGAGTGAGTGTGTGTGTGTGTGTGTGTGTGTGTGTGTGTGTTTTAAGAGTTTGGAGATACTGAGCCGAAGGTTACTTCCTGGTGCTGCAGGAATGATGAGGAGAGGTAACCACCACAGCCTGGGTAAAGGGAATGGCACAAAGGGAGGAACCATGTGAATAGGGCTTCTCAGCATGTGTAGGAGTTCACCAAGCAGACGGGGGGAAGAGTTTATTCCAAGCACAGTGCACATTCTGTTCCAGATTACAGAGGCATGATCATAGACAGCTACTGCATTTCGTGAACTCACTGGGCATTTATGGAAGTAATCTGAGAATGCAGACGAGTCCAAGACTGGGGCAGAAAAACAGAAGAGGACTTTTAGCAAAGGGCCTTTTAAGGAATCACTTGGAATTTTGAAACTATTGAATGAATTGAAGCAGAGTGTTGACATGTAGCAATGTGGAACCCAAACTAAAGCTTCTGCACACTTAAAAAGCTCTTGAAGTCGTCCTGAGAGCTCTGACGAGGGTATATTTTACACGTATTCTGGGAAGACGCTGGGGTTTTAAATCAAGCAAGTCTGGGTCCTTTTCTGCTCCTGACCCTCCGTGCTCATAATTAACCATGATGACTCCCTTTCCTCATCACTAAAACAGCCATAATCATAACTTTCAAGCTTCTGTAAGAGTTAATCAATAAAAAAACAGAGACAAGCCACGTGGAAATCGGAAGTGACACGCCTCAGGACAAGGAGACACAGGGGCATTCAGACGGCCTGGCGTGTACGTTATGTGACATTACATGACACAATTTCCACTTAAATCATTTCGAGATGCTGATATTGTTATATTTGTCGCAGGAATGAAAAGCTGGGGCTCCGAGAGTTATTCTATTTTGGTCAACAACACGAACTAAGCCAGAGAGCTCACCCAGAGGCAAACCCAGGTGTGCACCTTCCAGGGACAGCTCCTTGCCCTACACTTCGCCCCCTGAACTTGCCCCCAGAACAACTTTCCTGAGTCTAGAAGGGACTGAATACATCCACTCCTGGAAGGGACTCATCACTGCCTCACGCTTGCCACGGCCAGATCCAGGCAGACAACTCCTTTGGTTTTATTCTGAGCCTCTAGGTCTCCCCTTTCACCGATGTTCTTTACAGTTGATGTGATGCTACTGAAATATCGAGCTACGATTCCCTTCAGTGAGCTTTTTCTAGCACATAGGGTGTTAGACACATACTCGGTGGTAAATAGTTCCAAACCATGGCGCCTGATGTTGGAGGAACAAAAACAAATATGGCTGATTCCCGCTTTGAGTGCAAAGGCACACTATTCAGAGGGGTAAAGAGAACTGTCTCTGGAGTCAGAAGGTTGGGGTTCAGAATGCCATGTCTGCCACTGGCCAATGACACGAAAGTACCTGACACCCAGCGGGTCTCAGTTGCCCAGTCTATGAAATGGAAATAATAGTATTACCCATACATGTCGAATACTTAGTGCCTAAAGGATCATACGCAATAGATTTTTGTGGCCGCCATCATCATCATCATCATCACCATTACCATTTTATTATTATTACTTCTATTATTAGAGGTAACAGAGGTATGTTTATGGTACTGGACTTGGAAATGACTAACTGCTACCAGGAGGAATGGCATTGTATAAGAGATGTTCTGAGAGAGGTACAATTTTGACTGACGGAAGAAGAAGGAAGCTTGAGAGAATGCTTTCTGCTGGGGTGAAAAGCGGCCTGGGTGAAGAATGAGACGAGTGGATCTGAGTCTTGGGTCCATCTGACCAATTGGCTTGGCTAAGTCCTTTCAACTCTTGAGCTTGATTTTTCCTTAGTTTTAAAAAGGGCATCATATCCCCCCACACACTCCACTTTCTCCGGTGTTGTGAGGCTTTCCTGGGAGCATTTATGGAATGGCCGAGCTACCTGTTCACTACCTGGGTCCTTCTGAGGTAGACCCCCAAAAACCTGCTTTCGGCACCTCTGATCTTCCCAGATTCTCTACAGGCACACAGCATCTGTGCCTACTTTCATTTTGCAGAATTTCCTCTTGGACCATCTCGCGTGTCCCCAAAGAGCTCAATGAGCCTCTTAAGAACTTTCAGGGCCTCTGGTTTGCTCAGTTGTTTAAGCATCTACTTCAGATCAGGTCAGGATCTCACAGTTTGGTTCAGGAATTCAAGCCCCGCATCGCGCTCTCCCGTCAGCACAGAGCCCACTTAGGATTCTCTGTCCCCCTCTTTCGCTGCTCCTCCCCCATTCATTCTCTCTCTCCCTCCCCCCTCCTCTGTCTCAAAAAATAAATAAACAACAACAAAAAAACAAGAACTTTCTTTCATGCTAGATTCACCTGGCCAGGGGTGCACATGAGGGTCATATCTAGTTTGACCGGCCTTTACTGAGTCATGTTGCAGTATAACTAAATGTTGGCTTTGGTCACATGGTCTCACCGTCAAAAGCCTCACCTTTATGTTCACCGGGATCCTGCTGTTTCCTGCTTCTCTATCGTCTGATCTGGCACTGCACCCTCAGGTGTAAAATATGGTCTTGTTTTTTCCTGCACTTGTCCCACCTTTGTGCTCAGTTTGCATCAGTCCTATAGTATTCTGTTTCTGGATGCTCAAGTCGGTTTTCCTGTAGGATCTTTCTCAGGTTCCAAGGTTCTCTTTGGAGAACCTCTTTGGCATTTCCAGCATCCGTTTCCATGCTTCAGAAGGCTCTATCAGGCAATAAATGGACCGTCTCAGAGAGCAAAGAATCTCTCATTCTAGTCAAGAAAAATGCAGCGCTGGTGTCATCAAAAATAAGCATAATAGCAAATATCCCTCGTCATCGAAATTTCTGATTACCTGGCTTGAACGCCGGGGTTTATTTACTGATTCTTGGGAACCAGAGGAAAATACCTACACATCAGTCAGTGCATGGGAAATAGTGCAAAAACAAAATATCCAAACTTAGGTTCAGTGGCAAGTCCTTTCACCACGATGTTTTCTGGTTTCCTTTGGCAGATCGGAAATAACCCTCATAAATTAGCATGCATATGCACATACAGTGCCAGAAACATTGTGGGTTCTTAGTAAAGAATTTAGGATAATGATGAGGAAGAGGATGACGATGATGATGGTCACCATTATCATAGCATAGACATTGTCCCTCCAGCTCCCTAAACAGCCGTATCTAGTATGAAATGACTTTACTGGATCACGTTTCAATATAATCCTTTGCTTTTATGGAAATTTCCAGCAAGCTCCATGAGCAGCTAAAAATTGGAGAGTTATCCAAGGCAGAGCAGGCCCCATAATCAAGCACACTTAGGCCAGGAATAAGATTCACCTGGTACAGCTATGTAGTTCTGTAAATCTGAGTCTGTCGCATGCAACTGGCTACTCAATTCGATCATCGATTAGGGCTTATTTTGAAAGGCACATTTTCTCTCTTGGCTCGTCAGTCTTTTCAAAACTACCTCCATTCAGCTGTGATGACGCTTATCTGCAAATGTCTTTTTACACATCCGATCTCTTTCGTGAGACTGCCAGCTCTTCAAGGGCGGGACCCTCACTCAGACTTGTTCATCTCGGCAGGTACCATCTAATGGCATAGCCAATGGATACCAGTGGTTCAAAGAGACAGAAGAGAGGAAGGAAAGACTGAGTTTTGCAGGAGATATAAATTCAAGGAAGATACACAGAGCTGAATGATATAGACTGCGAGACCCTGAGTGAAGTGGCTCAGACCTCTGTCATGGATATTCATAAAATCATATTTTGTACAGAGCCTTAATGGCCCAGGCTTGGCTGGGAGCTCTGCCTTCACAGGAAAACCTGGATCATGACTCACTCCATGGCCTCAAGCAAATCACACCATCTCTTTTAGTTAATATCTGTTGATAAATTAATTTCTTCACTAATGTTTCATTCTATAGAGGGAGGTTGCCGATTAATTAATTAACATACATAAAGTGCTTCGATTAAGGTAATTGCCATTAGCTGCAAATAGTCTCATAAGTCCCTGTTTGGGAATAATCCAAAATCACTATTTCTCAAGGGATTTCTGATAATTATCCAATGTTCTCCAGAAAGTCCTACATTACAGCACCCATTTCCGAAGTAATTAATTTTTCCTTTCTAAAAGTTTGACTCTAGCCATTAAGATGCCTATAGTTCATTTCAGTCATCCCTTAGATGAACCTACATGACATTAGAGCTGATGGTATTTGGAGATAATCTATCCCTTCTCTACCTTAAAAATATATATATATATATATGTATATATGTATATATATAATATTTATTATATTTAATATATTAGCAGCAGATATGTTCTTTATAAATTATGATGGAAGATAGGAAGTTTAGCTAAGGAATAAAACTTTAGATCCAATGATATTTAGAACACACACAGTGCTTTCCAGAATATTGTCACTTACAGCATCATATCTAATTTCTAGAACTTTCCTGAAAGTTAACCACTGTCATTACTGCTTCACATGACGTGGTTTAGCTGAGTATGGTGGAGAAGCGTGGCTCTGTATACCTGTATGGTAGAATATTATTCAGGTATAAGAAAAGAATGGACCCCTAATACATGCTACACCATGGATTAGCCTTGAAAAGCTTATGCTAAGTGAAATAGGGCAGATGTAAAAGGACAGATACTCCATGATAACACTTACAAGAAATGCCTGGAATGGGCAAATTCATAGGGGTAGAAAATAGATTAGAGGCTACCATGTTCCGGAAAAAGAGAACAGTTGCACTGCTTAATGGGTACAGATTTCCTGTGTGGGTGATGAGGGCTTTTTAGAAATAAGTGATGGTGATGGCTGCACAATATTTTGAACGTAGTTAATGCCACTGGACCGTAGAGTCAAAAAGGATCAGAGTGGCACATTTTGTGTTTGACATTGCACCACAAATGTAAAACGACAATGACCACGAAAAATAACAGAAAGTAGCTCTGCAGCAGGGCCATTTGGGTTTGGAATCCAATCCACCACTTCCTGGCTATGTGGCACTTTTTACCGTTGTCTCCTCATTTGTAAGATGGACTAAAAGAGACAATCGTATGCAGACATGTTATTATTGAGTTGGGGAAAATTATGTAACATCTCCGCAAATTTGTGTCAGATATTCCTGGCAAAGTCTAAACCTAGTCCCAGGTCCTTTGACCCTCAAAGTCTGCACTCTTCCCATGTTTTGACCACTTTGTTGGTCAATGTGAGATTGAGCAAAAGAAGCCTTCTATATATTATGTAAATTGAGTAGTGCTCTCTGTCTGTTCTCCAAATATTCATAATTACTTTGATATTAAAATATTTTATGAGATGAAGTTTAATCTCTAGGAGGTATATCTATAGAAATAAGATGGGAAATGATGTCTCATGGAACAGAAATTCAGTAGACTTGATGTCTAATAGTTCTGTCTAACCCTAGGTGAGCCACGTTTGTCTTCAATTTCAACACTTCACGGTTCTCTTCTGTAAAATACGTGAATTGGGGGTACCTAGGTGGCTCGGTCAGTTGAGCATCCGACTTCAGCTCAGGTCATGATCTCATGGTCTGTGAGTTCGAGCCCCGCTTCGGGCTCTGTGCTGACAGCTCAGAGCCTGGAGCCTGCTTCCGATTCTGTGTCTCCCTCTCTCTCTGACCCTCCCCCATTCATGCTCTGTCTCTTTCTGTCTCAAAAATAAGTAAACATTAAAATTTTTTTTAAATATGTGAATTGGATGCTCGGGGAAGAAGGCAGAGTAGGAGGACCCTGCACTCACCCCATCCCATGTTTTCAATTAGATCTCATCCACATCCAAGTCAATGAACTGGAGAGCGATCAGAAGACTGATGGAACAAACTCCACAACTAAATATGGAGAAGAAGCTGCAGCTGAAAGGTTAGGAAGGTCAGAAAGGAGGAGGAAGCTTCCCACAGCGGGGAGACAGCTGCGTGCACAGAGAGGTCAGAGAAATGGACCAGGGGGCTCACTGGGGAGCACTAATCCCCATGACTTTTGGCTTTAAAAACCAGAGGGGTTGAATTCTGTGAGTCTGAAAACCAAGAGGGACTTTGAAACCTGGGCCTTTGAAAGCCAGCTGTCTCAGCATTGGGTGAGCCAGGAGGGCAAGAGATAGCTGGGTAGCCCCACGTAAAGGAACGACAGCCTGTCCAGAGCAGAAACACAAAAATGGCAGCTTACACAATGCCATGGGGCAAACGGGAGGCGGATATGTTCACACTGACTTCACCATGTGTTGGGAAGACTTCTCCAAAACGGAGGCAGAGGGCAGGCACCATTTTTCTCCCTCATCCCCCAGAATAAGACACAAAGACACCTGTGGGAGGAAGGGCTGCACAGACGCTTGCTATCGAACCCACTAGCAGTGCGCCATGACCACGAGTTCTCCTGAGGACACGTCCGCTTCACACTTGCTAGCCTCGGCCCAGGGCAAATTTCGTTATGCAGCACATGTCCCCTCATCCAGTCACTGGGTGCATAGCTGCCACCATTCACCTTGGAAGATCCACCATGATGCACCCAGCCTGAGCCCCAGCCATCACTGTGTCAGCCCAGCTCTGTGTGCCCAGCTGCCAGATGTGTAGCTGCCACCACACGTGTCCAACTGCCACCATCAGGTGCTGGGCCCAGCTGTCCCAGGCTTGTCACGCACCATGCCCAGGCTTGTACTCCTAGCCACCCTGGCGCACAGCCTCTCCCCTACCCACCCCCCCCAGCTGCCATACTTCTTCAAGACTGTCATAGGACTAATGGCCCAGCACCAATTTCGCTAACACTGCTTCCCTGCTCCTAATTTACCTGCTGGGCATGCCCCCTCACCGCTCACCTGCCCAGGTCCCACTAACACCAGAGAGCAAGCACAGCCCACGACAGGCAAAGAGTCAGTGCAGACAACTGCAGCAAAAGGAAAAGTGACTCAGACACAACTGCAGGGTGAAAGAAATGCACATGGGATCTGCTCCTGAAGTGCCAAGTGCACTAAACAGGGGACACTGCACTGCAGAGCACAGCATGACCTCTTCTTCATAAAGTCACTACGTTCGAGAGCAGAAGACACGGCTGACTTTCTTAACACCCAGAAATAGACACAGGGAGGCAGACAAAATGAGGAGACAGAAATTTGTCCCAAATGAAAGAACAGGACAAGGCCACAGCCAGGGATCTAAGTGAAACTGATATAGTAACATGCCTGATAGAGAATTTAAAATAATGATCATAAGGATACGCACTGGACTTGAGAAAAGACTCAAAGACATGAGTGAGACCCTTAACACAGAGAGAAGAATAACAGAAGAGATAAAGAGTATAATAAATGACATGAGAAACACACTTGGTAGAATGAACAGTAGGCTGGAAGAAGCAGAGGAGTGAACTTGTGACCTAGAAGACAGAGTAATAGAAAGTAATTAAGCTGAACAACAACAACAACAACAAAACAAAAAGAAAAGAAAAAGAAAAATAGAATTATGCAAAATAAGATGAGACTTAGGGAACTCAGTGACTCCATCAAACACAATAAGATTCGTATTATAAGAGTCCCTGAAGAGGAAGAGAGATAAAAGGGGACAGAAAATTTATTTGAAGAAATAATAGCTTAAAACCTCCATAATCTGGGGAAGAAAACAGATATCTGGATCCAACCGGCACAAAGAACCCCCAACAGAATCAACAAAAGCAAGCCGACAACAAGATATATTGTAATTAAATTTGCAAAATATAGTAATAAAGAAAAAAATTAAACAGCAAGACAAAAGAAATCATTGATTTATGAGGGAAAAGCCATAAGACTAGCAGGAGATTTCTCAACAGAAACTTGACAAACCAGAAGGGAGGGGTAGGATGTATTCAAAGTGTTGAAAGGAAAAAATCTGAAGCCAAGAATACTCTATCCATCAAGGCTATCATTCAGAATAGAAGGAGAGATAGTTTTCCAGATGAACAACAGCTAAAGGAGTTTGTGACCACTAAACAAGCTCTGCAAGAAAGGTTAAAAGCAACTCTTCAAAGGGAAAGGAGAGACTAGAAGTTACAGTAGAGAGGTAGGAAACACAAAAGTGGTAAAAGTGAAATTTTCTGTAAAAAGCCAGTTAAGGAACTCACAAATAAAGGATACACAATATAATAACAAATACCTAAAATGTGGGGAGGAAAGGAGAAAAGAATGAGTCCAAACTTAAACCACCATCAACTTAATATCAAATGCTTTATGCAGAAGAGAGTTACATATGAATCAAACAGTAACCATATACATACCACTAGTAAATATGCAAAGAATTAAGAGAAAGAAATCCAAATATATCACTAAAGAAAATCAGCAAAATATGAAAGAGAGAAAGACAAAAAAGGACGAGAGAAAATCTTCAGAAACAACCAGAAAACAAATAATAATATGACAGTAAATCTGTATCTATCAAAAATTACATTGAATATAAATGGACTAAATGTTCCAATCAAAAGGCATAGGGTGACGGGATGGGTAAGAAGCAAACAAACAGATAAACAAACAAAGACCTATCTATATGTTCCCAGAAAAGATTCACTTTAGACCTAAAGACATGTGAAGATTCAAACTGAGGGTATGGAGGAACATCTATCATGCAAATGGATGTAAAAGAAAAGCCAGAGCAGCGATACTTACATCAGACAAAATTGACTTCAAAACAAAATCTGTAATAAGAGAAAAAGGACCCTGTATGATAATAAAGGGGACAGTCTAACACGAAGACGTAAATATTTTAAATATTTATTCACCCATATACATAAACATCATACAATTATTGTATTATTATTGATGAGTTTACTTTATGTTTTGATTAACTGTTTTATGTACTTGGCCGTCCCAATGTATATGCAAAAATAAACTATCGGGGCTTCATCAAAATAAGAAGCTTCTGCACAGAAAAGGAAACAATCAATAAAATTCAAAGTCAACCTATGGATTGGGAGAAGATATTTGCAAATTATGTATACAATAAAGGGTTAATATCCAAAATAGATAAAGAACTTATTCAACACCAAAAAACAAATAATCCAATTAAAAATGGTCAGAAGACATTAACAGGTATTTTGCCAAAGAAAATATCCAGGTGGCCAACAGACACATGGAAAGATGTTCATCATCACTTACCATGGTCTGTGACTTCGGATCAGTGTCAGGCTCTGTGCTGACAGCTCAGACCTTGGAGCCTTCTTCAGATTCTGTGTCTCCCTCTCTCTCTTCCCCTCCCTTATTCATGCTCTGTCTCTCAAAAATGAATAAACATCAAAAAAATAAATAAAAAAAGGAACAAAATAAAGGAGCAAAAGGAAAGAATTAAGAGAGAGAGGGACAAACCAAGAAACAGACTCTTAACTATAGAGAAGGAATTGACGGTTAACATAGGGGAGAGGGTGGGCGGATGGATGAAATACGTCATGGGGATTAGGGAGTATACTTGTTGAGATGAGCACAAGGTATTGTCTGGAAGTGTTGAATCACTATATTGTACACCCGAAACTAATATAACACTGTATGTTAACAAACGAATTAAAATAAACAAATAAAGTATGTGAATCAGAAGTTCAGATGATCTCTTTATCACAATATAGTTAAAATTTTGTGATTTTTTTTAAACTACGCATTGCTTGTGGGTGTGGATGTGTCTTAGGTGGAGAACAAGTAAAAGAGAGAGTAAGTTGGTGTTAGGTCATGGCAGGTATTAAGTGGTAGAGTTCTGATGGAACCCAAGCGATCTGATCAATCCTAGGTTTGTGTTATAAGCCATCAAACTGTACTGCCTCGTAGAAAGCATACAAACAGAATATAGATTATAAAATGGATGGGGATCCAGATGAATTTGACCCATTAATCCTGCCATGATGTGATAGAGGAAGGAGATTTGGCATTGGTCAGACTGGAGTTTAAATCCTGAATTAGTATCTATATGACCTCTGGGCTTACTTTCGTTACCTGCCTGGTTTTATATTTTATTGTGTTATGTATGCTATCAAGTAAGATCGGGTTTTCATTTTTAATCTCTAATTTAGTATTGCATTGATTGCATTTCTTATCAATGAGCCTTAGACCTAAGTGGGAATTAAGAAAAGAATTCTGTTTACAATAGTATAATAAAGAATAAAATACTCAGGAATAAACTTAAGTAACAAGACAAAAAGAGGTCTTGTACACTGAAAACTATGAAATATTGATGACAGAAATTAAATAATACATAAATAAATGGAAAGGCATCCTGTGTTCATGGATTGGAATGGATTGGAAGACTTAATATTGTTAAAATGTCCATACTATTCAAACAGATCTACAGAGTCAGTGCTTCCTCCTGAAAATATCAATAATATTTTTACAGGAAAAATAATCCTAAAATTCATATGGAATCACAAAAGACGCAGAGCAGCCAAAGGGATCTTGAGAAAGAAGAACACATCTGGAGTCATCCCACTTCTGGTTTCAAAATATGTTACAAATCTATAGTAATTAAAACAATATGGGCACTGGAATAAAGGTTGACAGGTAGACCAATGGGACAAAATAGAGAGCCTGAAATTAGACCCGTTGATATACAGTCAATTGATCCCGACAAAGGTGCTAAGAGTGCACAATGAGGAAAAGATATCTAGTCTGTAAAGGGTTTAGTTCCCCTCATAATAGCTGAGTTTTAAAAGAATTGTCAATGCCTTAAGTCAGGAGAAAAGAAATCTGCATTTTGATATTGAGAAATGTTAGAGGTAGTTCGAGAAGGAAAAACTTTCTGGATATTCTTTCATTCTTCCTAATCTGTGAACTACCAAGCTGATTTTCCTCTACGCACCTATAATTGGCATTATTACTAAAAATTGCATGCATAAGAGCCTCTTAAAAACTGAGAATAAACTGAGGGTTGATGGGAGGTGGGAGGGAGGGGAAAGTGGGTGACGGGCATTGAGGAGGGCACCTGTTGGGATGAGCACTGGGTGTTGTATGGAAACCACTTCGACAATAAATTTCGTATTAAAAAAATTGCATGCGTAGGCAATGAGGGTTTCTATGAAAAGAATGACTGTTTTTCTACCTATGTGTTGAATGAAGAGATGCAATGATGCATGCAGAACACCAGGACTAGGCAGAGACCGCATACATCCAACATTTAACCTTGGATTTGACCCTTGGAGCCATCACACTCAAGCATTAAGGCATCCCCCACATGGGTAGACGAAGATCCAAATCCATCAGTAAAGGCCTCAGCTGCCTTTACTTGCAGGCAGACTAACTTATTTTAGTCCAGAATGTTATTATCTTTCCAGGTAAGAAATTACCCCCCAGAAATACCTTAGAAGCTCCCCGTGGATTAAAATTTGGAAATGGTGTCATGTTCAAATGGGTGGCTTTGGGCCAACTTGTGTGTTTCTGTATTCATCTCAATGTGCATCATATCCTTAAATATTTCTCTCAGTATTTTTCATCAGCAAATCCAAAAGGGAACACGAAAGGTTCTGAATCAGGTAAATTCTGTCTACACTTTTGTCCTGGTGGTGATGAAACATTTATCTTTCGTGGAGCTATCGCTACAACCATCTAGGAGCTGCCGCTTACGTCAAACTATGTTCACTCCAGATAAAACCAACCAGGAAGAAAGTGCCTCCTCTTAAACTTTTTCTATCACTGTGTTTGCCTTCCTTCTCTCCTTACAGTAAATTTTCCTCACATTGATGACAACAATAATATATAGCAACCTTTCTTCAGGTGTACACGGTGTGGCTGGGTTTCTTCCAGTGCTTTGCTATGGTGTTAATGTTCCTCTGTATTTATTTGCTCATTCGAATGAAAATCCTGACAATAGAATTCAAGTCTAGTTGTTTACTGACGCGTTAGGGAAATAGAATCTGCGTCCGTAGGCCCAAATATTAGTCATAAGCCTAATGATTGGGAAATTAATGATGGCGATAACATTTAAGCAGTAATATTTATACAGCGATTTACACTTTTGTATATATTACTGCATTTGATTTCTGTTAAAGTAGGAAGAACAGATGGTAGTTTATAAGATATAAGATTTGATGTTTTATAAATGAAGTGTTTTAATTATATGCAAAGATATGGGACTGAAAGCATTAAGTTCTATGCTTGAGATTACATAGAGCAGACATTGCCAAACCTCCCCTCGTGTCTTTGTGATTTCAGATTATGTAATCTTTTCACTGTGTTTTGTTGTTTCACCTCTGTATCAAGAGGTCTCTCTATTTCCTTTTCATTTTTGAACGTTTATTGATTTATTTTGAGAGAGAGAGAGTGAGCACGAGTGGGGGGAGGAGGGCAGAAAGAGAAGGAGAGAGAGAGAATCCCAAGCAGGTTCCACGCTCAGCACGGAGTTCACCGTGGGACTCCCAACTCACAATGGTGCGATCATGGCCTGAGCTGAAATCAAGAGTCAGGCACTCAACCTCCTGAGTCATCCAGGTGCTCCCAAGAGGTCTAAGTTTAAAAGAAGGGGTAAGACAGTGTTGCCTTCTTCCTTTATCACAACTCTTTCCTTACCTCTGGTTTATAACTGTTTCCTGCTATTTGTTGTGTGCATACCTGAAACTGAGGTACAAGTGACCTTTGGTATGTTGCCTAAACATATTTATTCATGTTGTTTCTGTGAGTAGGGTCTAATTTACAGAACTGTATCCCAAAGCCCACCTTGGGGAAAGTGAGTTTCCAGACACTTGGGACAATGACTGGTCCATACAACTATCATAAAAGAAAATGAAGTGATGCCTAGGCACTGAGAGGATTTTTATTCATTCCTAAATCTTCCGTAAGCATGATCTATGACTTTACGATGCAAGGCATTCCAAAAACAAATGCTAATTTACATGTCTCTTTTATTATTTATTGGATTTCTTCTTTGACTTTATTTGATCTTTGCACTTTGTTCTGCTCATTATAAGAACTGAAATCCTCTGTATTTTTCCTTCTGAGTAAATACCATAAATAATTCAAAACCTCTCAAAGCCAGTGAGGCATATTGGGGAAAAATAATGTGGTGTCCCTTTCTATTTTGTTTGTTTCTTCAGGTCACATAAGGTGGGTGGTCCAGGAGGGAAGAGTTAGGTTTTAAATTACTAAGATTTTATCCAAGTCATTTTATTTAAGTCAATACTTTTTTTTCCATTTACATGGTGAATATAAAATCATAAGAACAACAACAACAAAAATAGGTCATATAAGAAAGTTATAGGAAGTCATAGTATTGAATTAATTGAATAACACTACATTCAAGAATTAAACATGATGGGAACTAACTCTATTTACATCAAATCGACATTTTTCAAAGTCAAGGGTAAAAAATGGAAGTGTCCCAAAAATACACTGTGAATCCAACACTGCATTATTTTTCAGACCTTTCATTCAATCATTCATTCATTCATTCATTCGCCTAAATATTTACAGAATGTGAATCTATGCCAACTAATGAGTTAACATTAGGAATTCAGAATAATAGAACATGACTCCTGCCCTTAAGGATTTTGCTGTTAATGATTGGAATAAATTTGTGTGCAAATAACAGAACTGAGTAATGGTTGTAAGTAAATGACTCGGAAATAAGAAATGAGGGAAAGCGCATCTGATTAAAGCCATCTGGAAAGGTTTGCTGGAGAAGAGAGCATTGCAGTGCTGTGTAGAAGGATGAAGAGATGTGTACCAAGGAGACCGACAAGTTTCTGATTCCCCAGTAGAGCATCATTGGCCTGGTATGCGAAAGCCAACGCTATAAGCTGTACTTGATGAGTGAATACATTTACCAAGGTAGAAAGTGTTGGAGAAATTAGCTGTAATACATGCAAATCATGCCAGCTTAGCTGGAAAACCAACACTATCATCAGATCTAAGACACATGCTCACAACTAGACTTTAGAGCAAGACGAAAAGTGTATCGTGGCAATACTTAGATCAAGAATCTAAGAGTAAGGACATTTTGTCGTAAACATAGCTGAGATACCAAAAGCTTATGCTCATTGTTTGCTGGCCATGAAATGGTGGGGAGACGGGCCTTCTTTAAGAACATATTGACTTCAGGGAGTTAATGCTTTTGAAATGAAGGACATTTTCATTAATTTCCAGTAATGTACCTAGTACTATGGGGAACGTGTATTCACTACATCTTATTATGTGCAAGAAGTTTACAGTTTTATTCCCTGTTGACATGTATGTTCTCCAACAGTGAGATTCTTGAAAGTGCCATAAGCCCTCAGCCTTCAGGTGGTCTTCTGCAACAATGACTTCAAAACAGCTTTCTGCATCTCTGCTCAAAATGCAACAACAGAAAAAAAGGAGGAAAAGGAGAAGAAAACTAGTTGGAATTTGAGCACTATAGTTCTTGCCCTAGAACGTTTCCCCATCTGTCATGAAAATGGTAGAAATTAAGTTAAAACAAATACTTATTGAGTGTGCATGTGTGTGTGTATGTATTTATGAGATGGTGAAATTAGATGTCCTTGTCCTCTAGAAGACCGTCACAGCCAGGGAGGGTTTGAAACCTAAGAAAATGAAGACAAGAAAGTAGGTGCAGGCATGGATGAGACGAAAAGAAGTGTATGTAGGTGAGATAGAATCTGAAGTTCACCCCAGGTTTCAGAATTAATAAGTGACAAACATACCAGCTTCCAAAGTTGGAACTGAAATGCCAGAACATGTATAGCCTGAAATCATTTTTATTTATCATCGATTTGTTTGTTTATTCATTTATTTATTTGTGCATTTATTAGAGAGAGAGAGAGAGCAGGAGCAAGGGAGAGGGTTAGAGGGAGAGAGAGAGAACCTTAAGCAGGCTCCATGCTCTATGTGGAGCCCAACTCAAGGCTCCACCACAAAACTCTGGGACCATGACCTGAGTCCAAATCAAGAGTCAGCTGCTCAACCGACTGAGCCACCCAGGTGCTCCTGATTGCTAAACCATTTAAAGACTCGGGAATGCACTCTGGAATGTATGGAAACCCTTGTATATATAAATGGGCCCTCTTGTTTTCTTCATATAGTTATTTGTCACTTACTATTGAAGCACATGTTTATCAAAAACCAACCATAAGCCCCCGTAGGTTCCATGTATGTGCGGGCATATTGACACGTGGTAGACATAGGTTCTACTCCATGTATATACGATTATGGGGAAGACAGTGAAAAAGAGGTAGAAGGAGGATGAGCCTTATGAAATGGAGGTACAGTAGAGTCAGGCGTAGCATTTTAGATGGACATGATCTAGTCTGACACCAGACACCTCACGATTTTCCTTAACTCTACCAAAATAATGATATACACTGCAGACAATCTTCACTTCGAACATCTTGGCTCTGTAGAGAAAGGGCTCCAAGTACCTCATTAGTTTAAAACTATCCACATTTTGCTACATTTCCAGTCCCACATTTTGCTTCTTAATTACCACTATTTAAATGGCCTTTCAAGATCGGCTGTAAATTAAAATTGATCCACTGTCAGCAAATCTCCAACAGTTGGAAGCAGACTATTGATACAGATGAGATTCCAGTTGCACAGTGTCTTTCCGAGAAGACAAAAATGTAATAAAATGAGCCGACTCGGCAGCTTGGCACAAAAGGCAAAATGTGATTTGTCTCCAGCGGGAGAACTTCAATATAAATAACTCGCCACGTTTGGAAAATGCAAATAAACGTGTATGAATAGAGAACCAGAGCTTATATCTTTCTGCCCTCACGAATGCCTGTGTCATCTTGTTCTTTCACCTAAAAAAAGAAACAATCTGCCTTTTCGAATAGCCTTAAGTGTGTGTTGACAAGAACGTCTACTGTGGAGTTTTGATCTGAACTGAAATCTTGCTTTGGCTTTTACAAGTTGTGTGATTCAGAGAAAAAAAAAAAAACACAAAAAACAAGCACTTCGCACCTCAGTTTATTCACTTATGAGATATCAATGAACAACTGCCCTATAATTATGAAAATCAAACGAGAATATAGAGGACATATCAAGAGAATATCTAATATAGTGCGTGTCACAAGGCAAAGGAATATCATGGGAAAGGACGGCGTCCTACCTGAAGGGTGTGGTCGAAGGCCTTAGATTATTTCTAGGAAGCAAAATCCATATATATTCACTCTGAGATGCTCTCCCGCAGCCTCAGACTTTGCTGACAGCAAGAGCTGAACCATCCAAATGGTGCCCGAGGCACCACATCTCACACACATATGCCCATGTATGCACACAAACAACCTTTTTAGGTTAGTCAGATCTTTGGCCTCTGCTCTTGGGGCCAGTTCATAGTAGATGGGTCCCCTAGGTCCTTTCTGGAATTTTCCACAACAGCTATAATCATACCTAAGTAAGTCCTGAGCTAGGAATCAGAATTCTGAAACATAATCCTTAAGCTACCCCCTCCCACCTCTCCTTCTGAAGACGTGGTTGGTATTCTACGAATTATACCCAGCCATGAAGAGGTGTCATATATCCCTCCTAGAACTGCCCAGAATGTGGCAGAAGCCTGGATGGGAGAGCCCCCTCTGGCCTTCCTGGAGAAAGGTTATGTTAAGGCTTTTCTTAAAAGCCACCTCCATCTGAATTCTCTGGCCGCAAAAGCTCCCTCTTTGAAAAACAAAAATTCAGATGGTACCCATTCTCCAGTCCCTACATGTACATGCAATGCACTTGCCCTGTTTGGGGATGGTGGGTTTCTCTTAAGCATTCAGATATCTACTCACATGCCATCTTTCAGATGAACTTCCTTCGTTACAGTATCTAAAATAACGCTCTCTCTTAGGTCTCTTATTATTTTATTACCCTGTTATATTTTCTTCCTTTCACTTGCTACTAACTTAAATCATATTATTCATTTATTAGATTATTGACTCTTTCCTTTTTTATTAGAGTGTATGGTTTCTGAGTGTAGGTCCTGGTCTCTCTCTCATGGCTAGATTCCATCACATAGCATAATGCCTGGCACATGATAAGCCTTCAATAAATATCAGCCCACCAAATTTGATAATTATGGGAGTATATAGCCTATCTACCCAGAGACCCCTGGACAAATGAGTCAGTGAGGTCCATGTTCAGCTGGGAGCTTCACTCTTCAGAACCAAGTGACCATTTGTACGAATGTCACTATTGCCATCGGATTTCAAATTAGTTTGCTGGGTCTGGGCTAGCCCAAGAATGGGTGAAAAAAATAGATACTGTCCCAATCTTAAGTATATGTTATTTCTGTTGGGCACCCTCCAAGGACTGGAAGTCTTATGGATCTTATTTTTTTTATATCCCGTGACCAGGGGCAGCACAACTATGGGAAAAGATCCAAAGAGGTCATCCAGAAAGGCATGCTGCATAGTAAAGGAAGAAGGAGGCTAAAAGTCAGAAATGGAGAATTCAGGTGCTGCTGAAGTCCTATAAATCACCATAATAAAGAAGAAACAGATTAGTAGCAGGCAGCAGGAATAAGACTGTGTGCTGATTTGGAATCAGTGCTCTGGTGTTTTTAAATGTAATCATTAAGATTAGGAGAATGTTGCTTTTGTTTCACTCTTCCACTTTTTCTGATAAAAATATAATAGAAAGGCTGTTGAATGCTAGGCATCAATTGGAGAAAGTTTTTAGCATATTGGAGCACATTCAGGTATCTGAAAGGAATGAGGACCAGATAAGTCAGGGATCTGGTTGTAAGAGAAAAAAATCAACTCAAGTCATCTTAAACAAGGAGAGGACTTACTGGAAGGATATTGTGAGCTCACAGAACTGATGGGAGGTTGAAGAACAAGACATGGGGCGTGAACAATGTGTGAAAAAATGATCAAGGGATCCCCATTTTGGAGCAGGAGAACCACAGCCAAGAATATACCATGGGCACAGTTTTGGCCATACCAATACTGCCATAGGCATTGCATTGAGTCTCACTTCCCCATAACTGCCCCATTCTCTTAATACTTTTTTCAAGATTCACAATCCAAAGAATGAACTCTGATGATGGATGGGTAGAGGAAGGACCAAATTCCTTCACTTCCGCAATGAGAGGCATTAATGGAGAGGTGGTGTCAGTAATTGATTTCTATCAACTCTATGTAGACAGACTTCTCCCGAAGGGAATAGGAACTCAAAAGACAAACCAACCAAGCAAACAAAAAAAACTATGTGAATTGGCAAAACTGAGTCACTATAATGGACAGAACGTTTATGCCCTCCCAAAATTCATATGTTAAAACTCAGCCCGCCTATTTATGGTTATGGAGATGGAACCTTTGGCAAACAATTAGGTTTGGTTGAGGTGATGAGGGTAGGGTCCCCATGATGGGATTAGTGCCCTTACAAGAAGAAGAGAGACAGGTGTGTGTGTGTGTGTGTGTGTGTTTGTGTGTGTGTGTTTCTACTACTTGAGGACACAATGAGAAGGTGGTTTTCTCCAAACCAGGAAGGTGGTCTTCACCCGGCAACAAATCTGCTAATGCATTAATCTTAGACTTTCCAGCTTCCAGAACTGTGAGAAATAAATGCCTGTTGTTTAAGCCCCTCCAGTCTATGGTACTTTGTTATAGCAGTCTATATGAAGACAGTTGTGTAGAAGGTCAGTCCCCAGGGAAGATTTATATTATCTTTACACAGAGACAATCTCATTCATAACACAGAACAATATTCCAAGCTCTATTTGCTGTATCCAACTAGTCACCAAGTTTTATCATTTCTGCCTCCTGCATTCTCTGTTCTGTCTCCACTGCCATCACCTTGATTAGACTTATATCTTCTGAAATAGCCAATCTTCATTACTTCCTTCTTTGTATGCGCTATTGTCTGTACCGCCAACTTATCTACAACTTTAAGATCAAAATAAATTTATCCTTTATCCACACACTTTATACTCACCCTTATAAGAGGCAAACACAATTCAATACAACCCAAAGCACTGCAGAGCCTTTCTATTACTGACTAGATCTCACTCACTGTCCACATCATCACCTCTTTGCTTACACTCCGATGATCCTGAACTACCCACAGTCCCTCACTGATGCACTGTTTTCATACACTTGTCATTTTGGCAGGTGATTTTCCACCCTGGCTCGGATATCTGACCCTGTCTCAAAACCTACAAATTTCCTACTCCTTCTTTACTCTTACTTAGGCATCACTTCTTGTGTAGAGCTTGTCCTAACATCCCTTTCTTTCGGTAGGCTAAAGCATGCTTTCTTCTTTCGCCATCTCTGTAACATCGTTTGTCTTACCATATAATTGCTTATGTATGCCACTGAGTCACTTTATGATTTCTCTAAGCTTTTGGAGAATATCGTTTCATCTTTGTAGCCAGAGTGCATAGCCTAGGACCTGGTGAATAGTATGATCTCTAAATATCTGTGGATACATGAGTAAATGCATAAATAATAAACCACCTTATGGTACCTCCTCATTATCTGTCTCATTGCCTTCCTGTTTGTTTTAGATTGACTGCATATCTCGAGGGTAAAACTATGTATTGTTTATACTCTCTCATGTAAAGATGTTATTTTTTTCCCGTTTTTCATAACACCTCTTCCAAATATCAATGAGTGTACTTAAATACTGACACCACATCTAAGAAAGTGGTGAAGGGAAGAGAATCTGATTAGTCTAAAAGACTCCAGATACAAAGAAAATGGTCCCAGAAATGATAATGAAACAACTTCTATCATTATAAGGGCCTCATGGAAAAAATACTTTCATAATCACTATCACCTTCTACATTCGCAGTAAATATCTATTAAGTGCCTCCTCTGTGCTAGACATTGTTGTCGGTAACAGAGGATAAAATTATGTGGGGGAAATATACGCTGCCTGTCTACATGGAAATGTCTCTTCATTTTGGAAATCACCAGTAAGATAATCATGCCAAAAAGAGGGACTTTAAAGAGGGCTGTACAGGGACCTATCGGCATAAAGTGTTTTTTTTTAATCAAAAATGTAATTAATTTTAAATAGCATTGCTAATCAAATTAAGAACTGAAATTTGCTCAGTGCCTATCTCCAACAGATAGTGCGTGTTGTAAAAATTTACCAATATGTGTGGACTCATTTAATCCTCATAACGCTTTGAGGTGCATATGATTAGTGCCCACATTTTGCACAGGGGCAAACCAGAGTCGGAGGGAACAAAGGTTATGTAGAGCATCTCGTCACTCTCAGAGTGTCAGCGATGGAACCAGGCACAGAATCAGAGCTGCCTGACTGTAGCTGTAGCTCTTTTCTATGAATGAGAAAGGAGAGCACCTGCATCCGTGGCACACACACACCGAACAAAGCATCTGAGAGTCTGGGTTGTCTCACTTCATCTCCTGTGCTGGTCCTGTGGCCCCAACCCCACACTCGGCTCTCATTAGCTTTAGAAAATTTCACGGGGTGTCTACTGATGGGACACACTTACATTTACAGGCGTAATTAATGAACTATTTGCTGAATGAATGAATGGGTGAATGAATGAATGAATGAAGCAAATTATTATTGAGTAGCCATTACTTTCCAGATATTGTTCTAGCTGTTAGGGATACTGCAGTGGACTAAGCAGACCAAACGCCCTGCCCTCATGGAACTCACCACTGATGGCGGAAAGAGAGTTGTAACCATTAAGAATAGGCAGTGTGCTGACTCAGGACCATGCTGGTTCTCACCATGAATTTAGTACATTGGTCATGGAATACCCAGCCAACGGTACTTAGAATTAATATTTCAACATTGCTGGTCTTGACACCCAGACTCCTTTCACACGTATTCCATTCCCTTGTAGACTTTGTTTAGCATAACAGCTAGGCCATGTCTTTGGTTTCCTGCTACGCCCCCTAATTTCCCTACTGGTCAGAAAATGGCATATGTGGTCTGTTCCATAAGAACTCTGGCATTTTTCTTACGTACAAACCACCCTGAAGAAGCCTGGCTTCCTGCACCTCTGTCCATCAGTGGCATGGACAGATCCTCAGATTGCAAAATGCTTGCTGCCTGAGGACCATGCCAGCTGGGTTTGGTGAGTCCACCCTTCGAGGCGATAGCTATTTCTTGATCCTTGACCCCACACTGTAGTGCCTTCCAGCATTTCTTAGGACAGTGGCTGCCTCAATCTACGTGACAATTTTCATGGAGCTCATAGAAAATCCAGAAGCAGTTCAAAGTCCTAAACATCTTCCTCAAACGGGTTTTCATCCTTGGTGAACACATTGATTAATTTATTGTTTAGCTCTTTTTGGTTTCAATTTTCTGGACTATCAGCAGTAAGCGTCTACTCTTACAGTAAGAAAACTTAATTAAATTGGTATATTAGGGTCATGGGATTGTGGGTGATTTATTTCTACCTACCCACTGTCCTATTTTTTGATAAGTAAAATACAGAAATGAAAGCATGGAAAAAGAAAACACGATTGCAAAAATCACCCCATTCTTCCATTGCTTATTTATGTGCATATCAGAATGATTTCCATATCTCTTAGCTAATTAAGATAAAAGGATGATGTATTATTTATGGGGTGCTGACCCAATGCCTCCTGCCTTATAACAGCAACATAACCAATCACCCACCCTCGGCTGCTGCAACCCTCCCCCAGAGTTCTGCTCCTCTCCTGACATCTAGGCAGTCAGGACTAATTGCCACTCTTAATCGTCTGCAGTTCTTTCCTGCAAGACCTATAAATACAAGCCCAAAGTGCTTTACAGACAGGCAAGGCCCAGCAATCCTAGGACATCATTCAGCTGGAAGGGCAATTAGACATTTTTAACAAGTTCTTTTCATACAAAATGGAGTAATTAAAACTTGCACATCATAGGGGAAAACACTTTTGAGATTATGTTCATTTTATTAAGCTATTTCAAATACTAAAGTTTATTGTAATGCATAGTTCTTTTTTTTGTTCCTTTCCTTTAATTGAATTGGTGGCGCTAACAACTCAGTGGAATGAATGTCTGACCCATTGAGAAAGAAATTAAGCTACGTGGGGTGTTTACTTTTAATTGGTATTGACCACAAACCCATACATTTCCACTAAAAATGGATGGAAATGGAAGATTCCACTCTTGGATCTAAATATTGTGGTTCAGAAACTAAATTATCCCAGCTAGGGCTTAACCTATTCTAGCTGTACTTTTAGACTAATACCTCACTTTTGTTTGGGGGATGCATAGTTCCGTGCATGATTTGCTAATGCCATAACCAGGCATTGGCTGATAATAGGATTAGTCACTGTGACTCCACAGCATTAACTACAAACTTTATTGACTGCAGACATAGAATAAGGTGTATTTCATTTGATCCAGTGAGTATCTGTTAAGTTACTGCAGTAAGACAGCACAGAATAATGAAATCAACTTAAGTTCTACGGGACCCAATACTGTCCCATATGCTGTTCTGAGTCAGCATCCCTAAGTGTTTGTAATATATGCAAAAAGAAAGAACAGACATGCCAACTTTCTCTATACCAATGGACTTCATTCTTGATCTTAGCACAGAGACTCTTCTTCTGTTATTCCCCTAGATTGAATTCCTTTTGCAGCCTGATCCTTAGTCTTAAGGATAGCTTAATGTGTATCTTAAGAAATACACACTCCTTAAGAAAATCCATTGTGTATCTTAATGTGTGTCTTAGCTCAGTCTGTGTATCTCTTCCCTCTAGGCTCCTACCACCATCCAGCTTCCCAGCTCGCATTCCTGGATGCTCCTTCTGTCCATCCGGTGATTTCCTTGAAGCTCAACTCATTTCTGGCATCCTATCTCCTGTTACTGAATTGCCCTCAGAGAGAATAGTGGGCTCCTAACTTCCATGACTTCCATGACTTCCAACTACTCGTAGAGTCAGTTGCTAGTCCTAGTAGAGTCAACTTTGCATATCCATAGTTTTGAGCTCCATCTCACTTCCTCTTGGCATCGTTTCCAAAACAATCTATCCTGGAGCAAAGAACCTCCAATGGGTCACGCAGCCCCTTGCCAGCTCCTCATCCCTCAGGGTCTGACAAGCCAGACTGGAAAAAGAGAAAACACAGTAAACCTTTAAAGCTGGTAATAACGTATGACAAAATGAGCACAGAATAACCGTGATGGGGTAATCGTAGCGCAAGATCATCTGCCACGTAAGTGGTCCCAACAGCACAGGAGCAGGAATAGAGTGAAAGGGCTGAACGGGAGACATTGATTCCCTGTTGCTGCTGTAGGAAATTAACATAAACTCGATGGTTTAAACAACGCAGATTTATTATCTTAAATTTCCAGGGGTCAGAAAATCAAAATCAGCCTCACTGGACTAAAGTTAATGTGTCACCAAACTGGTTCTTTCTAGAGACTTTTGGAGAGAATTCATTCCCTGGCCTTCCTTAGCTTCTAGAGGACACCTGTTTATCCCGTGGCCTGCACCCACTTCCTCTATCTTCATAGCATCTTCAAACATCCGTCTTATTTACTGACCCCTGCTTCCATTCTGGCTCTTTTGTCTCCCTCTTATTAGAAGCCTTGTGAGTATAGTGAACCCACAAGGATAATCTCTGCATCTCAAAATGCATCACTTAATCACACCTGCAAAGTCCCTTTTGCCTTTTAAGGCAATATATTTACACCTTCCAGGGAACATCATGTGGATCTCTTTGGGCTTTGTGATTCAACTTACCACAAACAGGAGCTCATGAGCTTAAGGAATTAATATAAGAAATATCCAAATAGGGAAGATATCTTAAGTACATATGTTTGGGCAGATGGTTAATCAAAACACTCTGATCGTGGAAACCTAGTCAATGTTCTCTTAAAGTTGTAAGGAGAGAAAATAGGGCTGTTTGATATGAAGAAAGGATACAATTGCTCTATGGTACTGTCATTGACAAATTGTCAAAGACACCTATTGGCGGAACATTCCCCAGGGCCCATGCATTCCTATCTGTGCAAATCTACTTGGTCACCCTTCTGGCCGTAGTCTGTTTATTCCACAGTTCCATCTCTGGGCCCATGTCTTCCATGTTCTTGAACTTGAAACTCATAACCAGAGCATCCATGTGCCAAGGGATAAAGACATGATCCTGGTGACCTAGCTTTCCCAGTTCTTACCAGAACTTGTCCTGTATTTTTATTCTAGAGCTCACAGATGAGGAGGAAGAAATAGTCCAGAGTCAAACATCATATTTACCCAAGTTTACACAAGTGGCAGGAGTCACTATTTTGGGGAAAGCAGTAAATTGAATTTATTCCTGAACAACACTATATTCTATGGCAGGAGTGAGATATCAACTAGCAATATCCTGTGGCCCTAAAATTTGGATGATACAAAGTCACTCGAAATCCTCCATTCTTGGCCTTTATCTTAAGATTCAGTATAGCTTAACTTCCCACTACACTTATAATAAAACACTCTTCCCTCTGCCTGCAGCCTTTTGTCCCTAGAATTTCGAAAAGTGATCACTTCTCATCACTGAGGTCTTAACTCAAGTTTCTCCTCCTTAAAGACCCTGTGACCATGACTGATACTTTTCCACTCTTCACCCCCACATTCTTCATCCCCAGTGAGTCTCTAGCATTATTATCCTGTTTTATTTTCTTTGAGATTTTATTTTTATATTATTTTCTTTTCTTTGAAATCCCATTTCATTTTTAAATTTTATTCATTTTACTTTGAGAAAGAGTGTGTGTGTGAGTGAGGGAGGAGCAGAGAGAAAAGGACAGAGAGAATCCCAAGCAGGCTCCATACTGTCAGCACAGAGCCAGACATGGGGCTTGATCTCACAAACTGTGAGATCATGACCTGCGCCAAAATCAAGAGTCAGACGCTTAACCAACTGGACCACTCAGACACCCCAAAATCCCATTTTGGTGAGATTATAGAGACCTAGAAAAGAAGTGCAAATTGACGACCCTGTGCCATGAATGCGAGACCTGGCATCTAGAAACCATTAGCAGAAGAAACATCCTAAAGGGTGCCAGGTGAAAGCAAAGATGCCCAGTCTAAAATTTATTTCCACGTACAAATTGGGTTAGACACTGAAAAAGAGCCAATACCAAAAGGAAATGGGGACCAAAAAAAAATCCCGAAAGAGGTAGCTAAAAATGGACATCAGAGAAGAAAGAGTATTTCCCAAGTATCTCCCAAGGGCAGAAGGTTAAAGTGCTTTTCTTTCTTTTTTATTAAACACATTTCTCAACGTGATTGTTTCAGTTATACTATGACTATTCAAAAAATATAAAACAGAGTGACTGATGAGTTAGGCATTATCCGAGTAATTTGGGGATATAAATATTTATCAAACAGTGGCCTCCCCTCTCAGAGCTTGTTGTCTGCTAATGTTCCTGAAAGTCTCTAAAGGAAGCACATCTCTAAGAATCTTGCAGGACTATATTTTTTTAAATAAGTTATTGTCAATCAAATAAAAATAGGTTTCCAGGATTCTACTAGGTTTACAATAGTGATTTTAATAAATGATGCAGTGATTCTAAATATCTTAGTGAACCATGGTTAGATGCTAGTGATATTTGTTACTTTGGAAATCATCACCAAATAATTACACACATGGCCAGAAAGATGTTCAGTGGATATCAAATCCACCCTCCTCGTTTTGCAGATGGGAGAACTAATGGATGGAACAACTCTCTCAAGGTCCCACCAGCAGTTCGTGGCAATTCCAGGATGAAGGCCAATGTCCAGTGCCCTTTTCGTGTAACCACACTGCCTAATTTGCTGGAACAATTATTGTTTGAAGATTGACTCTGTCATAGTCCAGATGCTTAATGCATACAAATGCAATCCTGAGACTAATGCTTTTGCATCTGTAGTCATTGTGATTATTCTTCCTTAACAAAGCAGATCTGTTAAGGATCAAGCATATGGAGTCAAAACAGAACCTTTCCCAAATGCAATTCTTTTTCATTCATGAAGCCAACATTTAATCTTCTTTTCAAGGTGCCCCTGCTCTAGAGGAATATGTTAACATTAAGGTAACTAAGGAGATTATTGCTACCTAATGAACTGGGACTAAAATCACACTCACATGAAAATATTTTCATTCAGTTCTTTAAGTAATAGAGGACCTGGCCGGGGAAGGAGGAGTCTATGATTGCCAAACCCATTTTAAGAAAAATGGCTGCCTTATTTCAGTTTTCAAGTTTTATAGCTGCGATGATTTCCACCATGCTGGAGACTCTCAGAAGCAATCCAGTCTTCACTAAGTTATAGACCAAAGATGGCAGAACGAGGATGGTTGGTTGCTTCAAGCATAAATGAGATTGTTTCCCCATCTATAAAAGGAAATGATGATGACTATTTCATAGTGTTGGTGAGCAAATTAAATAAGATAATACACACAAAGCACCTGTGGCATAGCAGCTTTCCAATAAATGTTAGTACAATAACATAGCAGAGTAAAAATAGTTTGAAGGGCTAATCCTTATTCACACCGCAACAAAGATTATGGGACTTCTATGTTCAAACTTTTCAGTTCTGATGAACTTTTTTTTTTTTTTTAACGTTTATTTTTGAGAGACAGGGAGAGACAGAGCACAAGCAGGGGAGGGGCAGAGAGAGGGAGACACAGAATCCGAAGCAGGCTCCAGACTATGAGCTGTCAGCACAGAGCCTCTGCGGGGCTCAAACCCATGAACTGTGAGATTATGACCTGAGCTGAAGTCGGAGGGTTAACTGATTGAACCACCCAGAGGCCTCCTGATTCACTTTAGTAATACGCAAAGTTAAAATCTTTTCAGTTGCTACCAACTGCCTTTGGAGTTAAAGGTAACATAGATAGACAGGTAGATAGGTAGGTAGATAGATGATAGATAGATGATAGATAGATAGATAGATAGATGATAGATACAAAAATGATAGAGATATAGATAGATATAGATATATCCATCAAGATCTAGCCTTTGCCTTCATCATGTAGATTCTTAAAGAGGCTCATACCACACAAATTCACAAGCTACTGGTTAATTCCAATTGACACACACACCCTACTACTGGAAAATTAATCTAATTAGAAAATGGAGTCTATTTTATAGATTTGAATTCACCCTTTGGGAGATAGGTAAATAAAGGATATCCAACGGCCAATCAGATATTTTTGGACTGTACACAATGAGGATAGAGAAAATGTCCCCAGTTACCAAAAATGGAAAACCAAGAGATGTTTTTTAAATAACATATGAATTCTCCATATCATAGTAGTCAGAGCATTTTTCTATAATCAGACCTCCTGCATGTAAATATCTGCAACAAGCGTACCCTTGGTCCAAAGCATGAATCCTCTAAAGTCTGTTTCCTTATCTGCTAATTATGTAAAGAATAATACATTCACAAGATTGCTAACAAAATTAATGTCGTGTACCTAAGGCACTTAATAGAATGTCTCGTATACCATTAACACTAAATTAATATTAGCCACAACTAAAGTATTATGATATTTTACATAAAGTAATACATTGAGGGCATCTCGGATTCAACTCATTCGCTAATTTGGGTCTCTGGGAGGGGCTACCAAGAGACAGTGTAGACCAGAATTTTTATGATATTTTTGATTTGGGGCAAAAGAATTGGAGTGAAAATTAGCAAATATCACAGAGAAACACACACGGACGAATAATATTATATTTGGCCTTTCTCGTTGGGGAAGTGTCCCAAATCGGTATGCAAATATGTCCCAGACACCTCGCGTATGTGACACCATATAACAGGGATGCAGGTATCTGGGCCACCATTGCACGGATGGGAAAACAGAAGTGGCGTATGATGAAGCCAAGTTATAAAGACAGGTCTGTGTTCCTTTTAACACCACCAACTTCCTCTTCACACATGGAAAAAGTGGCAAGCGGTGCTTAGAAAAGGTGTACAAAAGCTTAATGGAGGAAGTAATTCTTTCCAGATGGAGTGGTTAATGAAAGATCTCTATAAAAGACCTAGAATTTGACTGATGACTTAAAGACAGAATTTGAGCATTTGACATATATATACATATATATATATATGTATATATATAATACACACACACACACACATATATATACACATATATACACACATATAATGAGAAAATCTCTTGAGACTCTGAAGCATCAGATATGTCCAGTATCATATCATTGGTCTCTGGATACATAGGTTGAAATAATTGGAGAAGAAGATTGAAGGCAGATCATGACAGGACACACACAGAATAAAACAGTGATAATGATCATAGCGACAAACACAATAGCATTTGTTGAGCACATTAACATGTTGCCTACTGGATTAGGAATTTCAGATAATTAATTCTTCATAGCCTGTTGTATCTTTGTATATTTATAGCAGCAATCCTGTGAAATGGATTAAGAAATGCTTATCTCAGTTTTATAGATGCATAAGGAAGGGTATACTTAAGGAGTTTCCTTTAAGGCTTTATGAATCGAGTGCCTATCCTTCTATGGCCTAGAGTTCCTTTTGTTTGAGAAACCAGACAGGCAATCAGAAATGAGACTATCTTTTCTACATGCCGAGGAAAATGGAACCCATTTCTAATAATCCAACTGTATTTTGCCTTCTATGACCTTGTACCAAATAATTTACAGTTTAACCCATTAAAGAGATAACATTTTATTTTCATTAAGTTAAAGTTAAGTTGTATCTTGCCTACATTGATTGAAATTAATCTCCTTATTTTAATTTGTTAAGCCCTTTCATTCAAGTTAGTATGTATTTTTTGATTATTATAGTTACTTCTCGTAACTTATTTAGTCTTATTTATCATGGATTGATTTTGATTTCTTAGGGTGACTTTCCCCCCTTGATCTCATGTTCATTTTTGAGAGCTGCTAAACCCAATGCCTACATAATTACAGTAGCATATGTTATTTTTACAATAAAAATCTATCTATAGAAAATTGACCCTGTGATAAGGAATATGTCTGCAAAATGTTTTAATTCTTCATGTGTTATATTGTATGAACTTGTAAGAGTAGAGGTATTTAAACTAATGTTAATAATGCCTTACATCATACAGTCTTCCCATTAATAGAGAGCTTTCACAGGTTCTACCACCTTGACCTCAGAGCTGCTCTGCTGTAGGGAGTAGAGAGATTATCATTTGCTATTCTATATTATCAGTAAACTTAGGAAGAAAGGAATCCATACTGTTGAATATATATCATATACAACTTTCATTTGGAGATAACCTAATGACCTCTACTAATAAGCATATGGATTGGAAAAAAAAACTAGCTCTACTAATCTTACTCTTTCTTTTTTCCATTAATTTTACTTTTTAAGGATCTTATTTTTTTCATACCTTCCTAAAGCATAGCTGTCTTATGTCAGTCTACTGCATTTCCACCGTTGAAGGAATTAACCCTCAAGGTATTCACGTGATATGCAAGGCCCTCCATGATGAGATCCCAACAAAAACCTACCTATTCACTATGGCTGTTTCTCATTAACGCTGGTTTTAATTAGCAAGCAAATATTGTTTGACCTTCTATATAATGTAAGATTTTTGTTGATTTTGCATTGTTTGGTTAGAGAATGAATTTTTTTTTAAATTTTAAACGTTTATTCATCTTTGAGAGACAGAGAGAGACAGAGCATGAGTGGGGAAGGGGTAGAGAGAGGGAGACACAGAATCCGAAGCAGGCTCCAGGCTCTGAGCTGTCAGCACAGAGCCCAACGTGGGGCTGGACCTCACAAACTGAGAGACCGTGACCTGAGCCGAGGTCGGACACTCAACCGACTGAGCCACCCAGGTGCCGCAGAGAATGAAAATTAAAAATTCTCCCTTCTCCACCAAGAAAGACAGACTTGGATACAAAGAGCTATACTAAAATTAGGAACTGGATGATCACATGTGATGAATACACAGGAGTTAGAGAAAAGTAAAGCCAGCTGTAAGTAGGTTACCCAAGTAGGTTATTTATATTGTGCTCTGGGTGTTCCCAGGTATCTCAGGAGGTGTCTCAGGAGGCATGTGAAGGGTGCAGAGTAGGCGGGGAGGCATTTAAGGGACAAGAGTCTGATCCTGTCTTCTCTGCTATAACCAATCCGACTCTCCTACCTGTTCCAGCCTAACGCCCCCTGGATCAGCACTATTTCATGTAAAGAATGAAAACCAATGCTTACAAAATTGAAAACAAAACAAAACAAAAAGATTCAAAATAACATCGCCAGGTGATCAGGAAGATTTGTAGGAACAGTTCACCCTTGAGAGGGCCTTTATTTATAGGTAGAAACTGGAAAAGTAGACAGGACAGAAAATGTTGATATTTTTATGTGATTAACCTTTCTATTTGCCATACATTCTACCTTGTGAGTGAAAGTGATTTTCATATCATTGCTCTTTGCTTTAATCCATTTGTTTTATTTTTTATCTCTTTTGCATCGCTCTGGGCAAAGGCATGATTTGTTCAGAATGTCAGTAAGACACGCACAGGAAGACAGAATTCGCCCATACAATCAAGACTTTTCAAAAATATTTAGCTTTTGTTTACTTATTTTGTTACTTATTCATATGTTTATTGCAATGGAGGTGCCTAAGTGTCATTACAAGAAACGATGGCTGGGGCGCCTGGGTGGCTCAGTCGGTTAAGCATCCGGCTCTTGGTCATGGTATCCGGTTTTTGCCATCGAGGCCCTTGTTGGGCTCTGTGCTGACAGTGCAAAGCCGGCTTGGGATTCTCTCTCTCCCTTTCTCTCTCTGCCCCTCCCCTGCTCTCTCTCTCTCTCTCTCTCTCTCAAATAATTAAATAAACCTTACAAATAAAACAGTTTGAAAGCGGAGCGAGTTGGCTATTTGAATTTCATTTGGCTGTTTTAGAAGCAACTTGCTTCACCTACATTCACTTTAATCTCAATTTGTGGTACCTTAGTAACTCATGGAAATAACTGGGATAGCAACAAGTTCACAGCAAGCTTGCATACATCCTATGGTATTCGACACCAATTTATAATCTTAAGTGAATGTACGTGAGTATATATGTTTATGGATGCATATATTGTGTATACATATATATTCAAGTCAACACACTCACTTGCTGAATCGGTGGGGGGGTTATATTTTCGGTTTGAGGAAGAACACAGCATACTATATATTAAAAATAGAAGTGGATGATGAACTGGAGAGGCGTGAATGAGCCAGATCTTCTTTAAATAACTCCAAAAAAATCCTCTACTATTTTCCAGGGTGGAATTTACCCAGCAAAGCTTCTATTTTCTCATTGAGGGAAATATTTGAGGAAAATGATAGACCCAATTCACCGCTTGACTAGGAAAATGACCCCCTGTCCTCAGTAAAATTTTTGTTCAGAGCTTTCTTAAGCTTCATTTGTAATCCAAACAAGCTGTCAAATATTTGTCCTAGAAAAGACAATTTTTTTTTCCTTTATGAGAAGGTCAGAGATTGCATGTTTCAAGGAAATATTAATACCTTTAAAGAATAGAGTACTTTTTTTCACAGGGGAAGGAGGGATATAAAGGGAAACAGAGTGAACTTTTTAGTAGAAAGTCACCTGCAAAACTTGAACCTACTAGGTCTTTTGACTGATGTTCCCAAACTCATCTTTATTAGAACTCAAGTGCTCCTGGGAAAAATGGCTCATGGGGTAGCTGGTATTGACATGTTTCCACTCTTTGTGGTTTTTTTAGCTGTGGAAGTAAATACCAAATTTTCTTCACGTTCGCAGTTGCTCATTCATTCATTCATAAAATATACATCAACATCCTATTTGGGACAGGCATTATGCTAGGCCAACAGGATGTGCCACAGGTGTGATGGGGCCACAGCCCTCAGAGGGGTTTCCAGAGGCTAAGAGGAAAGGCTGATGTGTGAATAAAGTGCATGCTTCGCTTCTGGTAATTTTAGTGCACCTTCTAATCATCGGGCAGATGAAGTACATTAAGCGACATGCTAAGAACTAGGAGTCTAATCAGCGACTGAGAAGATTTCTTTTCCTGCTCCTTGTGGAACTTAGCCTATTGGGGCATAAAGATAAAACATATTATTTCAGGGAAAAAAATGTGTTATAATAAGGGACGGAGGTCATGCTGAGCAGAAGGAAGAGAATCAACAAAAAACATTGGGTAGCAAATTTAATGTGTTCATATCGGGTGACCAAATTTTGCTTGACTTGCGTGGTTGAGGACAACGGACTTTATGATGGATGCTACTTACTGCATAAAGTATCCTTTAGCTCCAAGTTCATCCCACGGTTTAAAAATAATCGGCTTCCTACAGCACGAGAGAAGGGGGTTCCAAAAGTCAACTCTCCCCCTAAGGGGTTATGGCTCTGGGTCATGGAGTGAAGAAAATATTACGGGATCAGGCTGCTGCTGCTGCTTCTCTCTGAGTCTGAGAGAGGAAAAGGGGAGGCCTAGCAGAAGGTCATCTGCTAGATAGCTGGGTTGGCTACAATGCTTGAGTGTCTTGGGAAAGATAACGAAAGACGATCCTACAGACAGACGGGATCCTCATCGACAAGCTGGTCTTCCCACATGAGCATCAGTGGGATATTTATTTATTTATTTATTTATTGAGAAAGAGAGACAGAGAGACAGAGAGAGAGAGAAAACCAGTGGGGGAGGAGCAGAGAGAGAAGGGTACAGAGGATCCGAAGTAGGCTCTGCACTGACAGCTGAGAGACCGATACGGGGCTTGAACTCATGAGTCATGAGATCATGGCCTTGGGCTGAAGTCTGATGCTTAACTGACTGACCCACCCAGGTACCCCGAACATCGGGCAGTCTTTTTTTCTTCAAGTTTATATATTTATTTTTGAGGTGGGGCGAAGGGCAGAGTGAGGAGAGAGAAAGAATCCCAAGCAGGCTCCGCACTGTCAGTGCTGAGCCAGATGTGGGGCTGGAAGCCACAAAACGGGAGATCATGACCTGAGCTGAAACCAAGAGTCGGATGCTTAACTGACTTAGCCACCCATGCACCCGTGGGGCATCATGCGGTCTTAAGGGTGCTGTTGCGAGATGGTGTCATGAGATGATCTACAATTTATGTCCTCAAAATTAGAACACCCCACTCTTCCCAGACCCTTTCTGGGTCATAGATGGCAAATGTTGGCATATCTCTGGCTGAAAGCTTCTTGGTTTCAAGTGAAAGGGTAGCTGGTCCTCGGTGTGGACAGCTAGAATGTAAGCTACCTGCCAAGGAGGCATTCTGGCTTATAGGAGAACCGCAAAACTTGAACCTACTAGGTCTTTTGACTGATGTTCCCAAACTCATCTTTATTAGAACTCAAGTGCTCCTGGGAAAAATGGCCCATGGGGTAGCTGTTATTGACATGCTTCCACTCTTTGTGGCAAAACTGGGCCAGTTTTCCCTCTAAAGTGAATCTCACTCGCTCTCTGTTCAGTTGCTTGGGTATCTATTTAAATCAAACGTCTAGTAAACCCAAATAGTTTATTTCTGTTTTGTGAGTTACTTTTAATCCCAGAACCAATAAATTCACCCTGCCTTATAACACAAATACTTGTTTGCTCAAGTATTTGAGGAAGAAAGAAGGAATGGAGGTGGAGAAGAAGGGGGTATTAAGAGAGAAGTAAGCTTTCAGAACAGACCTCATATTTGCTTTCCTATTAAACACCTAAATTAATTCTATTTCATAATCAAATAATTAGTTGGGAAGAATTATATCTAAATTCATAATAAGTGTAAAGTTTGTTATAAAAGATATTTCATCTGTTTTTTAAGCATGCACTTTTTTTTCTTTCACAAAAAGTCTCTATTGCAAAACACACGCTTACTATAGCCAGTTAATCATAGTCGAGCCTGGAAAAAGTGGGTGAGAGTGATCTCGTAACCTTCACTGTGAACAGTTCATGAGCTGGTGCCCAACTGCTAGGTAAGGGGAGAATCAAGGACAGGCCCAGGTGTTTGCATTTCTAGTTCTCTGTTCCCAACTCGTGAAAGAATTCACATGTTGCAAAGCTAACATACATTTGGATGCCAAACATTAATCCCAATATTCTTTCTTCCCAAATTCCTTCCGGTTTTGTCACCGGGGAGCCAAGGGTCAAACTGGAACACAGACAAGATTAGAAACTGGAAAAGGAGCATGGACAACATTCTACGCCAGGACCCAGGGCAGCTCAGGTGCAGTGGAGAATAGATACAGGGCAAGGGGTTCCCAGTAGAGGCTAGTGCAAGAGAATCTCACTTTCAATAAGTCTGCTCTGTGAGGCTGGAGAGGGTTAGAATGTAGAAGGACTCCCAAGGCTGTACATGAGCTTTCAAGCCCACAGTCTGGATGTATCAGTGCACGAGTGGGAAAGAAGGTGTGGACATTTGGTGCATCGATTTGAATCAACACCTGTAAATGCATAAGCCTATGGCTCTGCAATCCGCATCATCCTAGGAGATAAGGAGGAATCAAGTGTTTACTTCTGGTCATTTCTTGGAGGCTATTCATCTCCCTGAAAGTTGGGAGATTTGAGCCAGACTTCTGGATTCCATGGAACATGTTTAATGGAGACCACTGATGATTCACATCTTTTCAAAGTGTGAAGGCTCACGTGGTTTTCGTGAAGCGCACGATGGAATTAGATCTGCAGTTATTACGTGGTCCACTGTCCGCAACAAAGCACACTATAATCAAGATTCCACTCATATATATGGTCAACCAGGTAAGGTGTCTTCATGAATGTCCTCTCATTTAGTTATCAGAGCAACCTCTGACTTAGACGTTACTATTCTCCTTGTACCAGATGGGAAAACAGAAACTCAAATGTTGAGCACGGCAAATTGACCCAGTGAGGGGCTCCTGGGTGGCTCCGTTGGTTAAGGGTCCAACTTCGGCCCAGGTCATGACCTTGGGGTTCGTGAGGTCCAGCCCCGCTTTGGGGTCTCTGCTGTCAGTGCAGAGCCCGCTTCAGATCCTCTGTCGCCCTCTGTCTCTGCCCCCATCTTGCTTGTGTGGGTGAGCCCCCCCCCCAAAAAAAAGAAATAACCATTAAAAAACTTTTTTTTGACCCCATGGATATATCAGAGTCGGAAATCATGCCCAGGTGTTTAGACTTCCAATTCTGTGCTTATTTAAAGAATATTATCGAGACCAAACACCCTATGACTGAAAACAATAAAAACAACAATATTTATATTGTTATATTGTTATCTTATATCTATATGAGGTTAGAATTCGATTTGCCAAAACCATACACTCGATTTGAGAATCTGTGGGCGGAAGAGAGAAGATTGGGGGAATGTCACGTTGGAGAGCGTGAATGGGGGGGAGGGGAGAGGAGACTGAAAATCATTGAGGGCAAAACAGGTGAGACATTTTGCAGAGAACTTTGCATCCTTCCAAAAATGGCATTTGCTTTATTAGCAGATCCAAATGTTTGTGGCCAAATATTTAACAGTGGCTCTGAGTGAAACCATAAAATTGAGCAGAGCAGGCAAGTGATTTCAGGGAAAAAGAGCACACAAATAACGATAGACAAAACCCCCACATTCTCTTGACCGCCGCCACAAAAAGAAAGTCAGCAAACACAAATGTCTTGATCGCCTGCTATTTGTCATGCACTGAGCCACGGAATTTATTTTGCATTGTCCATTTTTCCTCATGCTGATGCTCTGAGGGAGAAATTATAAGTCCACATTTCAAATGAAGAAACAAGGGCTGCAATAAACTTTAAAATGTAGCCAAGGACGCATAGTTAGTGAGCGCCAGAGCAAACCCCAGTTGCTCTGGTTCCCAAACTCAATTTCCTTCTGCACCCCGTTGAGTTAGTCTATGCCAGACACAGTATATGTGTTGCAAGTCTAATAATAAATGCAGCCTTGCATTTGTATAATATGTGATATTTTCAAGCCCTCTGTCTTCTTGTAGCCTTGCCCTTGAGTCTGGCATGATTGAAACAGTTGTGATTTAGGAGGGATATTAACCTCAAAGTTTCAATGGCTAGGATTTTAGCCATACTTTTATTATTATTTTTTAATGTTTATTTTTGGAGAGAGACAGACAGAGCGTGAGTGGGGGAAGGGGCAGAGAGAGAGGGAGACACAGAATCCGAAGCAGGCTCCAGGCTCTGAGCTGTCAGCACAGAGACCCACGCAGGGCTTGAACCCATGAACTGTGAGATCGTGACCTGGGCCGAAGTCGATGCTTAACCGACTGAGCCACCCAGGCGCTCCTAGCCATACTTTTAATACTTACTTGGTGGTTCATTTTTCCAAAATTAATTTACTATGCACTTGCTATGTCCTAGACACTCTTCTAGAATAGGAATTAGCACCTTCACCGTTCTCCCACTGCATTTCTAGAAATTAATTGCACACTGGGAAAGAGAAACAGGTGAAACACATATATCGTAATGCAGAAGATGACAGTTTCTAAAAGGGTGAATCCATGGTGCCATAGGAGCAGAAAGTGCATCCCAAATGGTGCCGGGGGTGGGGGGGTGGTGGTCAGTCAAAGCTTTCCAAAGATAAATAGGTTCAAGCTAAGCGTGAGTTAAGTGAGTGCAATTAAGTGGGCTAAAATTAGATATAGAAGGTAGTAAATGTTGAAGTGCCTCTTACGATGAAGGATAAAGTATATGGCTGCTGAAGAAAGTACGGAAAGGATAATCAAAAGCCTTAAGAAATATATAGTCTAGGGACACCTGGTTAAGTGTCTGACTTTGGTTCAGGTCATGATCTTGCATGAGGTCACAGCTCAGAGCCTGGAGCCTGCTTCAGATTCTGTCTCCCTCTCTCTCTGCCCCCCTGTGCTCTCTCTCTCTCTCCCTCTCTCAAAAATAAGCATTAAAAATTTAAAAAAAAAAGAAGTTTACATTTTTTTTTAATGAGGGCAGCAGGAACCCCTTGAAAGATATTCAGTAGCAGAGTGGTAAGACTTGATCTATAATTCACAAACAAACAAAAAACATTGGTTCCAGTGTATAGAAGAGGTGAGGCTTAATCAACAATCTAGGTCATGTGTATCAGTTAGATTTGCTGTATAACAAATCACCCCAAGCTTAGTGGCTTAAAACGATAATACATTTCTCTTTAATGTAGCTTGAGGTCTATTGGAAAACAGCTGATCTAGGCTGGGCTCAGCAGGAGTTCCTCTGCTCCATGGGTCTCTAATTCTTTTTAGACCATCAGAAAAGCTGAGTATGTGCATGTCATTGAGATAACAGAAATGCTAGAGAGCAAAGAGAACTTCTTGAGATTTCCCAAGGCTGCATGGTCCAATTGGGAAGCCACACACTACATGTGGCCAGTTAAACTGTTTTAAAGAATTAGAATGATATAAGATCATGGGGCACCTGAGTGGCTCCATCGGTTAAATGTCCAACTTCAGCTCAGGTCACGATCTCGTGGTCCATGAGTACAAACCTCGCACTGGGTTCTTTACTGTCAGCACAGAGCCCCCTTCAGATCATCTCTCTCTGCCCTTCTCCTGCTTGCTCATGCACCTGTGTATGCTCTCTCTCAAAAATAAATAAACAGACATTTAAAAATATTTTTAAAATGAATGATATACAATTTAAAATATATAATTCTTTATCTATTTTAGGAAACACATTTCATGTGTTCAATGTTCATATGCTGCTAAAACTATATTTGACAACACAGATAATGAATATTTCCATCATCACAGAAAGTTATATTGGACAGTGGTCTCTTTTTCTTTAATGTTTTTATTTATTTATTTTTGAGGGAGAGAGGGCACCAGTGGGGGGCGAGGGGGGAGAGAGAGAGAGAGAGAGAGAGAGAGAGAATCTGAAGCAGGCTCCAGGCTCCAAGCTGGATGAACAGCTTAATGATACACCCTATCATATTTCATGAGTGAATGCAAGTTCCACGGACAAAAACAATGTCAAGGAGGGAAGAAAGACATTCAGCTCACCGTGAGGCCACGGTAAAGGTATGGACATGAGGAGAGGCAAATCATTGAGACCATATAAACCAGAAATCAGTTATTATGGTATTGTGAAGGTTAGTAGAAGCCATAACTAAGACAGTGACAACGAAGATGCAGACAATGTTATTAACTGGAAAAGATTTTTTTAAATTTTTTTAACATTTATTTATTACTGAGAGAGCATGAGCATGGGAGGTGCAGAGAGAGACGGAGACACAGAGCCCAAAGCAGGCTCCAGGGTCCGGGCTGTCAGCCCAGAGCCCGTCGTGGGGCTCGAACCCACATACCACGAGATCATGACCTGAGCGGAAGTTGGCCGCTTAACCGTCTGAGCCCCCTGGGGGGGCCCCCGGAAAATTATTTTTTTCAGTCATTTTTTAAAATTTATTTTGAGAAAGAGAGAGCACAGGTGGGGGAAAAGGCAGAGAGAGAGGGAGAGAGAGAATCCCAGGAAAGCTCCAGCTGCCAGCACAGATCTCACGTTTGTGAGATCATGTCCTGAGCCAAGATCAAGAGTTGGAGGCTCACCTGACTGAGCCACCCAGGCGCCCCAACTGGAAATAGACTTAAGAGCGACTTTTAGTAGGACTTGATGATTAATGCTTTGGGATCAGTGAAAGGAGGGGGCAAGATTGATGCCCAGGGTTTGTGCCGGGTCGACTAAGTGGATAGCAATGCCAAACACTGAGCCAGAAAGACAACAAATGACGGCTTAACGAGATCAAGCACGCCAACGTCTATCATAGTTCTGAGTGCAGGACAAGCACAGTACCCGCTCCAAATTACAGTATTTATTAATTTGATTTTGGTATTTTCATTATTTCTTATGTACTCATCGCTTTCTGCTGCATCCTTCAAGCCTACCCCTCAGAAAGTTCTAGCCTTGGTTTCTTCTGAAATATATCCGACCCATAACACTGTCAGTTTAAGGTAATCAGCATGTAGATTCGCTACATTTGTATATTGTAAGATGATCGCCAGCCGGTAATAGGAGAGCACCTTTATCATACCCCATAATCATCATGTTTTCAGTCGTTGGAATATTTCTGGTCTCTTCCCTCAGCAAGTTTGATGATTATAGTACAATATTGTCGCTATATTCACTCCACTGTGCGTTCGATCGCTAGGATTTACGACTTGTGGCTAGTTTATACCCTTAAACATCATCTGTTCCCCCGTGCCCCAGCCCCTGGTAGCCATTTTGCTCCCTGATTCTATGAGTTTGACTTTTTTGAGATTTCACATATAAGTCACATCATACAGTATTTGTGTAATATTGTCACCGCCCACTCAGGCTCCTAAAGACGTAGCAGATTTTCAATACATGTTGGTTGTTTATTGAAAGCACATAGCAAATCGATAAATATATAATTTGTTCTTCTAAAAGCAGAGCAGAGAGCCCTCAAAGTATGAGTTTAAATTCCATTTGAATGTTTGCACGTTAAAATGTGCTCTAGTCATCAAGAATGCGTTCTCTTTCATACAGTTTTGGTGTCATCTCCAAAAAGTCAGCTCGTAGGATTCGAGCTCTCCTTCTCTCTCTCTCTCTTTTTTTCCTTCCCTCAGAGCATGCTTCTTTACTAATCCAAAGCTTACAGGATACTTTAACAGTCCGCGCACAATCTTTTTAGCAAAATCCATGCGCTTTATATAGGGTTTGAGAAAAATGAAGCATTGGATCTCTTAGGCATGTGTGTAACCTCTTTGTTTATGTGTTTATGGATTGCTTTGTTTCAAGGTTAGAGAGTTGCAGAGTGAAAGATAACTCAGGAAGAGCTATCCCTCCTCTGGGGAATGCACCAAGGGGCTTTTCATACAGTCCTACTTGATCCCTGTGCCTGCTCTCAGCCTTTATCGTTATTTTTCTTTATGTTAGAGAACTTCAAACATGGTGTGGCTTTACATGGGTTTATGAAGATTCACAGTCATCGATAGACACAAAGTGAGGACTCTCCAGGATTTTTGAACCTGGTCACTGTGGAACCGGTGAATCAGTAGATGTTCTAATTCAAACTAAAAATAGATGAAAGGTGCCAAATTTTCATTTAAAGCATATTAAAAGTAATAAGTGGTATTATGTATTATAATCCATGTGCTTCTAATGTGTCAAGCACAATCTGCCTTTCTGCAGACCCTAGAATTCAAGAGTTACTATTAACTCTGTTTTCTAGATGACAAAATGGGGGTTGGATGAGTCGTAGAATGAGGCCAAGACCATGTAGGTATTACCTCATGAAACCGAGGTTTGAACTCAATCCTGACTCCTGGGCCCATGTGCTTCATCAACTTGCTGGACTATAGGGCATCGATCTAATATGATAGCATGTCCCAGTTTAAAGAGACAGTGTTCATTTACATAGTTTATGACAACGATTAAAAGTATGGTTTCTCGAATGTCTTCGTGGCTTTGTATACATAGTTCTATCTTATGGTTCACAAGAATTGGGTCACAGGTGCCCATTCTCCCAAGATCACAGAATCACACGGCTGTAGAGACTTCTCTGAAATGCAGTTTCCCAAGATGTAGTTAATGCACCCCGCAGATCTTCTTTTCAATCATGGTTTTGAATTTAGGGAAATGGAAGGAGGTATCCTGGCTCCAAAGAGCCAGAACATTAAAAGGAGCGGGAAGGGTGTCTGATTCTCTCTTGGAAGCAAGTGGTGTTCCCAGTGATGTTCTCAGTGACTGGGGGAAGTTCCTACTCTTGTGACAACACCCTTCCCTGCTTCTGTCCCTGTCCCTTACAGACTGGTGTCAAGGATTGTTTTTCTTGCGGGGGCAGAGGGGCTGTCTTTCATTATCTCAGTGAGACTGAACCCTCATAGTATCGCATGCTATTAGTAGCCATATGAACACTGGGAAACTGATGCTTTTTAAACATCAGTTTCTACATTTTTCACCAAAAAACCTACCTTGTAATGTTGCTTGGACCAGAAAATGAGATACGCTCTGTGAGTTGACTTAGGTTCACACTGAGACATAAAGACAAATAACAGATTGTTTCCTAAGGTTAGATTTTTATATCAGAAAAGAGAATGCTAGGTTATTAATAATAATAATACAAATTTAAGACAAACGTGTAGTTTTTTCCTTCTCTTTCTCCCCCTGTCTCGTCCTGTCCCCCCTTCTCCTTTCCCCTGCCTTCTTTTTTCTGGTGATTTCGGTTCAATTAGATATGGCCAAGCAAGTGGGCAGCGTGGCAGTGGAAGGGGAGGGAATTAAGGCCAGGGCTCCAGGGCTACCTGTCAGGTATCCACAGAGTGGTGACGATGGCCCAGCAAGGGGTGTTAGAGACCAAGGAGAATGAACTTGCCCACCGTGGTGGATGGGGAGAAGCTAGCACGCGGCATTAGGTTTTTAGGGCCAAGTGGCGTAAATAGCATGTCCTTGCAAGGTGGAAATGCCATCATGATCATGGCATGACCAGAACAGAATGGGAAAATCCCAGAAAGACGAAGAGGGTGTCGGCACATTGGGAGGGCGGGTGCCTTAGGGTGTTGGAACCCCAGATGAGATGATGAGGAAGGCAGCATATAAGGGATTTCCCTCTGTGAGGTGTTGAGGACGATTCTGCGTGAAGCGAGGGTTTGAAAGGGGTATTTGTAGGTGACAGAAGTTTGGGGAGATTAATTAAGTAAGTGAGTGTAATTAAAAACAACAACAACAACAACAACAGGAGTCAGGCTTCTCGCCATTAGAGAAAAGTGTTACCTACGGAGAAGGTACATGGGTATGGATTCTAAGGTGATGCAATGAAATCAGAGGTATTGGCATTACGTTTTAAGATGAATAGATTCTACGTGGATGAATAGATGAATAAATACAAATTTAAATATATGTAGACGTATACATGCGCACATATCTCCTAGATATACACGTATACATGTGCACATATCTCCAGAACTTCGCTCCCAGACACAACTCTCCTCTCAAGGGAATCAAGGCTTCTCAGCAAAACGGCTGATTATAGGACTGAGGCAGGGATAACATAAGAAGAGTCAGAACGTCTAGTTGTGCCGAAACAAGAATTCGCTTGAATAATTGATAAGGGCCCATGTCAAAAGGACACGGAACACAGTTTAAAGAAACTCCCACTGGCCAAATCTGGGAAAGTCTGAACACCATCCATTAGTACACATGACAATTCCCTAAATATGGTAGGATCTATTCCCTTGTCCCTCATGTTATAAAGAAATGAGTAAATTGAGGATGTAATATTTAAGTTGTCCCTTCGTTGCCTCCACACAAGACACTTACCAACTCAAAGGAAATAAAAAAGTAACTTTCCAGCAGGCCAGTTGGGCGGGGACCACGTTAATCAAATTGTCAAAGTTAAGGCCACCATTAATGGGTCAAATCGAAATTATGTGTCAAGATTGCAGCGACAGCATGGCATAGCATTCACAATACACCGATTCTGAGCCTGAGGAAACCTCAGACAAACCCCAATGAGGGTTGCTCTAAAAAGCAAACAATAACAGGAAAACCTCACAAAACTGACCTGTAGTCTTCAGAAGTATCCAAGTCACGAGCATCAAGAAAAGCTGAGAAATTGCTTCACGTCGAAAGAAACTAAATAAAAATTACCACCGAACGCAATGGGTGAACCTAGACGGCCTTCTTCTGCCAGAAAGGGTGGGCTCACTGGCAAATCTTGAAAGGGGGTCTGGGGATGAGGTGATGATAATGCGCCCATGCTAATTTCCTGATCTTTCTTGCCATATCAGATTACCCAGGAGAATTTTTTGTTAGCTTGTACGAAGCACACAACAAAATGAGGACAATGGGGGGCATATCAGCAGCAAGTTTACAAATGGCTCCGAAGACAAAGGCTTTTGCTATGTTCTTGCAAATTTAATAGGATGGCAAGTTTGTTTCAAAATAAAAAAGAAGGAAAACAGCCACAGTGAGAATGTATTAAATGCCTTGCTTCCTTCAAATTACGCTACCTATATGAATTTAATTCTTGAAGCAAACCATTCAGGTGGGTACTATTATGATGAATAGTATACAGAGAAGATACCTGGGGCAGAAAGAATTAAATGCTCAGCTCTATATTTCTAAGGAGAAAGAGCAAAGGACTGAGAACATGGAGACAAGGTGTCCACAGGAAATATCCCTGCTGGAAGCATCATGAAATTCTGTTTGAGGAGGCAGGTTTGGATCCTGAGAAAGTTGAACTTCAGTCCTTGCCCCAGAAGTCTACAATTTCGGGTCAATTACTTGAAGATTCGTGCACATTTTCCTCACCTGTGTACTGGGAACATTCTATGTGGATCTGTAAGAAAGAGATGAGCTAAAAGATGTGAAAATGGTGAGCATGGCACCTGGCACAGGATACACACTCGCTTTATGTTAGCAATTACCGTGAATTCTAACAAGTGTCTTCCCCTCACTCTAAACAGTGACCAAGACACTTTAAGGAGCAACTTGATATTTTCACAAAGAGGATTATTGTCAAAACTTTTCTCCTATTCAGAAATCCAGGTTCCCAAACAGCCCATAGGATTTTCCAAGTCGCTTTAACTCTGGAAGCAGCGTTAACTGTGAAAACATTGTTGTGCCAATTTCAAGTGGGATTGAGGCTTTTATGTACTAGGTGTTTATCTTTACTAAAATAAAATTTTAGGGGTGCCTGGGTGGCTCAGTCTGTTAAGCGGCCGACTTCAGCTCAGGTCATGATCTCACGGTCCGGTCGGTGAGTTCAAGCCCCGCATCAGGCTCTGTGCTGACAGCTCAGAGCCTGGAGCCTGTTTCAGATTCTGTGTCTCCCTCTCTCTCTGACCCTCCCCCATTCATGCTCTGTCTTTCTCTGTCTCAAAAATAAATAAACGTTAAAAAAAATGTAAAATAAAATTTTAACTCACTTAATGGGGGAGAAAGAAACCAGTAGTACCCGAATCGCAGTTCCTGCTTTACTATTTATTAGTACAGAATAGATTTTGCTGAATAAACAAAAGTGTTTGTATCCCAGTAAATTATAATTCTCCGAGTCTGCAAAGCTCTTTCATATCCATCATATCATTTGATTTTCTGACCTACCTTTCAAGTTGGGCAAAGCAATCATTGCTATTCATAAAAAATGTATGCTTTGAGAATCTAAAGCAAATAATACAGTTAATATTTACTGAATGTTTGCTATATTCTAGGCACCATTTAAAAACTTTAATGGGTTGATTTAACTGTCCTACAACCCCGTGATGGAGCTACTATTGTTATTCCCATTTTACACATGAGAATCTGGAAAGTGTATGAAGTCAGGATTTGAACACTAGTATTCTAGTTCCCAAGGGCGTGTCTTTACCAATATACTACCAACCTCCACTCCTTTTTGCCAGAAGTTGCCTGATTTCCCAAGGTTTCACAGCCTGTATGTGACAGAGGTGCTTTCTGCTTCCAACTGTTTATAATCCCACAGCTCTAAAGGGATGTCGTGCTTTCCCAGAGACTATAGTCTCAACTGGAGAATTGAATGTGGTCACATTTTAACCTAGTCTTTATTGCTTTATATCTTCTCCAGACTCTCTCTCTCTCTCTCCAGCCCTCCAACCCTTTCCCTTACTCTCTCCCCCATTGTATCCTTGGCTGTCACAGCTGTCTTTCCAAGGGGATCCAGCAGGAGGAGCTATGACTCAACTTTGGTAGACTCTCAATGGCCTCGCTGCACCTGTTTTCCCATTTGCCCAAGCTTAGCGGCTTTCTAATAGAGTCCCAATAACAACCTGATGGGTTTTGGATTATGAAGGAAATAACTTTTTTTTTTGAGAGAGAGAGAGAGAGAGAAAGAGACATGGGGTGGGGACTGTGGACAGGCAGAAGGAGAGAGAATCTCAAGTAGGCTCCATTTTCAGCACATAACCTGATGTAGGGCTCCATCTAAAAACCGTGAGATCATGACCTGAACCAAAATCAAGAGTTGAACATTCAACCAAATGAGCCACCCAGGTGCCCTGAAGGAAATAAATTATCAAATTAAATACTCTTAAAAATATAGAAAGGAGGAGCTTTGGGCCTTAGCATCTAAAGAACAAACAAACAAAAACAAACAAAAACTCTGCCCCACCTGTGATGCATCATCACAGAAGTCAAGTATCTCGACTGCCTCCAAGGGGAACTGAATATGCACCTTTGGCCACTTTGAGTATCCATTTCGCAAAGAGTCATGGATGTTCTGTGGTGCCATCATCCCCAAATTATGTTCTGCTGTGTCTTCCAAGGACTCTTGCAATTCCACGTGAAGACAGGACTACGGCAGCTGCCTTTGCTATCTCAGACTTTTTTCATATATACATATATATATATATGTATATATATATAAAGAGAGGGTGTGCAAGCAGGGAAGGGGCAGAGAGAGAAGAGGGCAGAGTATCTGAGGCAAGCTGTGGGCTGAAAGCAGAGAACCGGATACAGGGCTCGAACTCGTGAACTGTGAGGTCATAACTTGAGCAGAAGTAGGACACTTAACCGACTGAGCCACCCAAGCACCCCTGATATCTCAGACTTCTTAAGGGAGCATTCAGAATACTTCCTCATCTCTTAGCTCCTCCCTTGTCCCAGCCCCCCAGGTCGTCTTTCTGTCACCATAATTTCTAGCAGAGATAATGTTAGAAGGGTTAGAAAAGATCTCCTTTATTATCATAATACTTCAGGGTAAAAGCTTAAAATCAGTTCCTGGTCCTCAGGAGATTTGGCACCTGTCTATTAGTCTACACTGTCACTTTAAAGAAAAGTATTGATTTAAATACACTTTTCTATTAAATGTGCACAATTACCTTACCTTGGCGTGTCATTTGTTTCTGTTAAGGTGTAAAGCAAGAAAGGGTCATACTCAAATAATTCAATAGGCCACGACTTGGAACTGCCTACCTTAAGTCCCTGACCCACATTAGAGCTACATACAACCTGGTCTCATGACACCACGTGGTTTCCCATGAGACGTTTCCTCTCCGATTTGAGCAGAGAGTCAGAGAATTGCATACATTCTTGTATTCAGTTAATGAGTGCCTAGGACTGACCTTGTGAGTTGGCCAAGTCTTGTTTCCACCCGTTTATTATTTATCTTCCTTTGTGCCTGCAAAGTAAGAAACCATCCATTTATTAATTTTTAAATGCATGCCAATGCAATTTACAGCCCAGCTCTATCCTCTAACAACTTAGCTGGATATTTTACTTACTTAATACTTCATGCGTGATCATTCTCTATTTTAAATCTGTCCATTCTAATGGCTGAAGTCCCAAGGAAACTAACTCTGTTGCTTATTATTTTACTCTCTCTCATTCAGGATTAAAAGCTGACTCTTAACGTGAACCTTGATGATCTTTCCCTGTAAACTCATATTTACTTAGCTTTAATCTATGGAAATCTTCTGCTGAAATCCAGAATGCTTTTCTTTAGTGTGTTGGTTTTTGTCGGTGACAAGAGGCTCAACCGATCTGTGTTTGTTTTGCTGTGAAAATCTGGTTCTCATCCCTTGTCCACACCCATGGAAAGTTACTCTGCCTTCTCTTTTCCACTCTCACCACCTTTATTTAACACAGGGAGCAGTCTGGGTGCTGATCTTCACCAGCTTTAGAAAGGAGTCTGCGCCTCAGCTCACCTGTCTCGCGGCTGGCTCAGAAGCGATTCTGCTGCAATACCGTTGGACATGAAGGGAGATCCCTTGATCTTCTTCTTTTAGTCTGCTTTCAACTTGTTTGTTTGTTTGTTTTGGAAGCCTTTATTTCTCTTTGTTTTTTAAATGATAATTTCATTGGATACAGAAGGTTGGTGTTTTCTTTCTCTCTGAACATTTTTTTTTGAGAAGAAAACTCTTCAATCTGATGAATTATTAGTATTTAAAAAATAATTTATTGTCAAGTTGGCTAACATACCGTGTATACAAGTGTGCTCTTGGTTTTGGGGGTAGATTCCCGTGATTCATCGCTTACATACAACACGCCTGCTCATCCCAACAAGTGCCCTCTTCAATGCCCATCACCCATTTTCTCCCTTCCTCCCCCGCCGCCATCAACCTTTAGTTTGGTCTCTGTATAAGAGTCTTTTATGGGTTTGCCTCCCTCCCTCTATGTTTCAAACAATTTTTTGCCTTTCCTTCTCCCATTGTCCTCTGTTAAGTTTCTCAAGTTCCACATATGAGTGAAAACATGTTTTTGTTCTTTGTTGTCATAGTTTCTTTTATTTAACTGGGGGTCCTTTTGAGATGGTCTTTACTTTCTTTGAACTTAGCAATGCATTGCAATATATATTTGATCCAAGCCTGAGTTGATTTGCGATGGGATGATCCAAGAGGGTATATAACCAGCCCATCATACAAACAATTTTTAAAATTTTTTAAATGTTTGTTTATTTTTTACAGGGAGAGAGACAGACACACTTGCTCTGTAGCAAGTTCGGGGAAGGGGCAGAGAGAGAAGGAGACACAGAATCTGAAGCAGGCTCCAGGTTCTGAGCTGTCAGCACAGAACCTGATGCGGGGCTCAAACTCATGAACTGTGAGATCTTGACCTGAGCCAAAGTCAGACGCTTAACCTACTGAGCCACCCAGGTGCCCCTGACTAACAATTTTTGAGGAAGGTAATGGTTTTTTAAACAAAACACATGAAGCACAAGTACTGGAAACTATTGATGAATTAAACCACATGAAATAAAGAATTGCTGTTTATAGTATCTAGCAATACTATTTAAAAAAGAAATAAACTACTATTATTTCTATTTCTATTAAAACACCAATAAAATCAAAGAGGAAAAATGAACAAAACACTTACAATGATATCACGAGAAGGGAAACTAAAAGTGTAATAAATACTTGGAACATTCTTTAGCCCCTTACTAATCAGTAAAATACCAATTAAAATGCCCCCTCGGGAAAGGTGTTACTTTCTGACAGTTTAATGTCAGGTTTCACCAAGTGATTAACTTTGACCAACAGAATATAAAAAGAATGCCCAAGTGTCATTCCCAAATAGAAACTTTAGGTCCCATCATGTGGATTTTTCTTTTCTGTGGTAAGAGAGTAGGGATGATTTTCAACAGGTGCTACTCTATCAGCCTGGGTCCTGGAATAAACGTGATTTGGAACAGAGCCACGGCCAGTCTGGGATGAACATATAGTGTTAGAACTAAAGGGAAAAGTGAAAGACTTTTTGATATAAGCTGTTGAGATTTGGGTGGTATTTCTTATTGCAGCATAACCTAGCATTCACTGACTGTTTTAATACACTAGTTACATATTTAGATATAAATACAATAAAGCATTTATTACGCACTAATTAGTGAAATACTTATGAGATATTTCTAGCAAGACAGTTAATAATGGCACAAAAGCAATTGATGAATAAAATAGAAACAACCTACTGTCCTATCAACAGAAAAACACATTGTGGTACATTCATTCGAGGTAATTTTCTGGGCAAATAAAAACAATACAATCAACAATGACATTGATGAATCCCAAGAGCACAATGTTCAGCAAGGAAGCTGGAAACAATAGAATACAGAATGTGTAATCTCATGTATATAAAATTCAAAAACATGAAACAATAAATTCATTGTTTGAGAATATGAATGTATATAATAAAATAATAAAAGCAGAGGACTACAAGACAAAATAGTAAGAGTAATGATTGGATCAGACGCTGTTGTGTGCCCCTAAAAATCTCCCTGCTGGCAGTGTTGACCACGGCTAATAAAGAATCCAACAAACCCTAAGACAAAGAATCAAATGCTTTTAGTTAAATGGTAAAGAGAACCCTAGTAGGAGAGTGGGAAAGTGAACTGAAGGAGGAAAAGGGACCGCCAAAATGGGCAACTGGAGCTCCCCCAACTTCTCCAACTTTGGAAGCCAGTGTAGAGTGCACAACTCTGAGTTACTGCCCCCTGTGCCTGAGAGGTGTGAAGGAGCTGGGGTATTTGGACACCAATTACTCTCAGTTATTGGTTTACAGCTGCTCTCAAAAGATGATCTTTCTTGGGCGCCTGGGTGACTCAGGTCATGATCTCATGATTCGTGAGTTTGAGTCCCACATTGGACTCTGTGCTGATGGTATGGCACCTGTTTGGGAATCTCTCTCTCCCTCTCTGTCACTGCCCTTGACTCTCTCTCTCTCTGTCTGTCTGTCTCAAAAAAAAAAAACAAAAAAACACAAAACATTAAAAAAATAGAACCTTTACAAATTATCATTCTTTAGTATTTCTGGCTGACAAATAGCAAATGGTAGCAAAATTGGCTCCAGAAGCCAGATAAAATCATTAGCTAAAGAAATGAGTATCTAGTATATGTCAGTTGGGCCAGTATCTGGTTGAGCGCTTCCTTGAGGAACACATAAAGTAAGCCAACTAAGATAGTAAGTTGTAAGTATGCAATATTAGAAATGAAAATAGAGATATAAACAAAGCTACAGAAGAAATGATATGACTAGTTTAACAAAATCTATGCAAATTAAGGAGAAAACATGAGTAAAGGGATAGTTTTCTGAAAAAAAATGTAAATTATAAATGTCAAGATTCATAAAAGGAAAAAGAAAATCTGAGGGGACCTACTAACTTTGAATAAATTGGAAAATTAAAAAAAAAAGATTCTAAAAAAGGATTAAACCCAAGTAGCACAATAAATTAATCTATCAAACTTCTGAAAAAATAGCGTCAATATAATTGAAGGTGTTAAAGAAAAAAAAATTAGTCAGAGTGTAGTTCTTTCCCAGAGTGAAACATCATACAGTGAAAATGGAACAACTCAATGGGAAAAAAAAGAGCCCAAATATATACTCATAAAATCTGCATATTTATTGTAAGACAAAAGTAGAATTGTCAATAAATGGGGAAAAGACATAATATTCGATAAATCAGTTAGTTGAGTTCCCATTTAAAATACTAGTAACAGAAGAAAACAGGGAAGCCTATTGGAAGCTTAGATACCAGTCATAAAATTCAGAAATCAGAAAGCGATTGTTTTAATATGTTAAAAACACCTAAATGAATTTCTTTATAGCAAAAGAATTGAATTACAGAACTAAAGTCAAAGGACAAAGAACAATTTGAAAATTCATTTTTGCCACGTGTAGACCATGCACTGAGATGATTTCCTTAACAATTAAAGAACTTATGTGTCGATTAATAAAATGCTGATGACCCAGTAGAAAGATACATAAAATAAAGGTCCAGGCAATAAGAAAACACAGTATACATACATATTTTTTTCCAATCCCTTCATTAAATAAACATGAAACAAAAGTAAGGCAAATTAAAATAGTAATGATATACACAGACTTACAGATAACAATTTAAATAACATACAAGGTGTCAATGATGTAAGGAACTAGGAATTTTTTTTTAATTTTTTTTAACGTTTATTTATTTTTGAGACAGAGAGAGACAGAGCATGAACGGGGGAGAGTCAGAGAGAGGGAGACACAGAATCTGAAACAAGCTCCAGGCTCCGAGCTGTCAGCACAGAGCCCAACGCAGGGCTCGAACTCACGGACCGCAAGATCATGACCTGAGCCGAAGTCGGCTGCTTAACCGACTGAGCCACCCAGGCACCCCAGGAACTAGGAATTTTTGTACGTTTTTTTGGAAAGTCTGTCTACTGGGGTCATCCTACATTTTGCTATCATCTATCAAAAGTCACCAAAATTTTTTGTTTTCAAAAACTTTATCAAAATTTAGAATTATAATTTTTCCTCCACAAAGTGAAATTTGTAGAATTTTCCCCTTGTTTTCTTTTTTCCTTAAAGTTTATTTATCTTGAGAGAGAGAGAGCATGTGCATACATGCATGCGAGCAAGGGAGGGACAGAGAGAGAGGTAGAGGGAATCCCAAGCAGGGGCCATCAGCACTGAGCCCCACGTGGGTCTTGATCCCACCAAACATGGGATCATGCAAGACCCGACCCGAAATCAAGAGTCAGACGCCTAACTGACTGAGCCACCCAGGCTCCCTAGAATTTTCCCCTAGTTTTATCCCCACATGCATTGCAAATGATAGCATTGTTGTAGTAACTACATACTAGAAAGATCCGAAATAGTCGTCAGTAACAGGCCAATCAAATAACAGAATGTGCATCCATGAAACAGAATATAACTCAGCTATAGAAAAGAGTAAGTGAAATCCATATGTGGCGATATGGAGTTATGTCCAAAATATATTGTTATTAGAAAGAAGCGATGAGTAGAATAATGAGTAAGTTTCCAATTAAAAAAATAATAATAAAAGTTTGCAAGTGTGCAGATAAATATTTATTGGATAATCTACGTCAGCTGCCCACTCTTGTGATGCTGTGTCAGGACAGAACACTGACACCACCATCAAAACACATGATAAGGAAATTCACAATTGGAAGGGATGCTGGAAAATCCAAAGCCAAAGAAGCAAATATCCATTGGATATACACACTAACAATGGTTGTCCTTGGCTTGCTGGGAAACCGGTAAGTCAACCACAGGAGGACAAGGTACTAAATTGAATTGTTCTCATTTACCCTTTCATCCAGCGTGAATTTTGTGCCGTGGATACTCTTCATATCACTGGTAACTTGAGGGTGGGAGCCAAGGAAATGAAATCTGATATCCTTAATCTAAACTATGAATTAATTGACTCAAAGCTGGAAGGACGGTCCTGAAGGCGGATAGGAGTGAAAATCAGCTCCAGAAAGACAAGAAGTAGGAAACCCAACAACTCATGTGTAGCCAAAAAGTTCTAGCCAGAATCACACTTTAGCTGTGAACATTTCTGCAGTGGGTAGGCACCAAAACAGGACAAGGTCAGTGAAAAATTCTCTAATCACCCTCTATGAATCTCACATCTCTGTACCACGAGCTAGGGGAACAAAGCCCCAGACAGGGACAGCAATTGAATAAAGCCAGGGCACCTGTCCTGCCTGACTGTTAAGGGCTTTAGATGAAAAGGATAATGCCCCTTCTGTTTTCATACCCGGAGGCTGAGCTCTGCCTACCCTTAACATCACGCACAGTTGGCGATCCCTCTAAAATAAAGTTGGCATGTTATGCGAAGAGACATAAAACTCAATCACTACGATTATTTTTTTCTCAAGTGCAAAATAAAACTCTGTTAAAAATAGCTTCGGCAATTAATGAAACACCACTCTGTTTTCTGCAAAATGGCCCGGCATGATAGCTTCATGGACATCTATATCTCTGAGTTATTCCTACATAAGAATCTATCCTATAGACAACAGGGATCACAGTCAGAGAATTCATTTTACTCAGTGCTCTTCACAATGTTAATTTCTCTGTCCCACAGAGATAATGTTTCAGAATAATGTCTGGTGTGATTTTTACTCTTTTTAGTTTCATGCTGTTCTGAATGTTTAAAAAAATCTTTTGAAGCAATGGAGGCTGCCATACTCCCTTCATCTTTGTGGCAGCGTGTGCTTTCCCTCTTTTAGAGAATTATCTTCCCTCTCTGTGTGTGTTTGCGAAGTTTGTATGTGTTACGTTAATTCGCCAAATCCTGGTTTCCCGTAGATCGAGTTTCCTTCCCGGGGCCTTTCAGCCTCCTTCCTGGCTGATCTCCTGGGGTACTTGCATTTCCAGAGAAACGTCTGCCTTTGCACCTGAAATAGGGCCCACTTTCTCTTTGAGCCTTAAACACTTTGCCACCTCAGGGTGGTATCTTCGACTCAAATGTTGCTCTCGTTCTCTGCCCCCAGGCGGGAGTCTCAGATCTGCATTTTGTTTGTCTGTTGGTTTTTTTCTCAGGGCCAAAGTGATGTGGAGGCAGGACCTGACACAGGACGAGCTGACCCTGCCTTCAAGCCCCTCCCCCTCAGGGTCCCTAGAGTCAGGAACTTGAAAGTGTTGTTCGGACTCCCCAGCCTCAGAGGACACATCTGTTCATCAGATTGCTGTGAGGAGGAAATGAGGCTGCGACAGGAAAAAGAAAGAAAATGACAACGTTTGGCTCATGGTGAGTGTCCAGTAAATATTCAATATTACTGTTATTGTTTCAGGTACTGCTATTAGAGCAGGGCTCGGCCAAGGTAGCCACAGGACATTTGTGTAGCACAAGGGAGGAAGTAAAATCAGCTTGGGCAGAGTGGAGAGGAATGATGGGGAGTCTAGCCATCAAGAGGAAGGAAGGGCACATGGGACCCCCCTACCACTCACCCAGCCAACTCCAAGCTAGAGTTGGCCTGATTTTAAGGATGAAATTTGCCAGTGATATTTTCCATCTCATGATAAAAATAAAAATAAAAATAAAGATTTTGACTTCAACAACAACCATGAAAGTTTAGAAACCCAAGTTGGGTGTGGAAGCAGTGCAGAAACTTCCAGAAAGGGCACTGCCCTATGGTCACCCCAAGATGTCCTCTTCCAGTCTTCACCGCCCCCCTATGGATGAAAAGGGCATTACTTGGGGCATGGTAACTTTGGGCAGGTACACTTTGATTTGAAGACAAAACTTATCTGTAGTCTTTTCTATTGTGTGTTTCCTCCCACCACGTGGTGAGCAGGAATGCTAGAGGATTGCATGTTGGACAGGCAAACCCACCACGTCTTTCTTCTTTCTCTCTCATTGTTTTTTTTTCCCATTCTATTCTTTTTCTTAATGGTGGGGGAGGGGTTCGGCTGGGTGGCTCAGTCAGTTGAGCTGCTGATTCTTGATTTCAGCTCAGGTTATGATCTCAGGCTTCCTGGGATCCAGCCCCATAGTAGGCTCTGGGCTGTCAGCACAGAGTCTGCTTGGCATTCTCCTCTGACATAGGTGAATGAAATTCATCAGTACCTAGGGTGATAAATAACATCTCTCAACCTAAGCCATTTGCCCCAGACGATCTGCTTATAGAACTCTGCTCGAAAATATCCAGTGCTTGTAATGATAGGAAACATTCATCCTTTGAGCCTAAATCTCTGATTGTTTCTTAACATGAAATTTATCAGAAAGGAGGAGTTAGGAGTCATTATCAAGTAGGACATGATCATTACTGAGCTCTTGCTAGCACACTATTTAAAAGTCCCTAAGGGGCACCTTGTGTGGCTCAGCCGATTAAGTGTCCAACTCTGGATCTCAGCTCAGGTCTTGATTTTAGTGTCTTTAGTTTAAGCCCTGCATTGGGCTCCACACTGAGCATAAAGCTTAAAATAAATAAATAAATAAATACACAGAGAGACAAACAAACATTCCCAAAACATTAGGCACAATTTTGAAAAACTTTGTCAACATATGTATATATCTTATTTCCTATATGCCAAGATATATATATATATATATATATATACACACACACACACACACACACACATATATAGATAGATATATATACATACATATATATAGATATATATATATACATACACATATATATATAGATACATATATACATACATATATATAGATATATAGAATAGATATAATGATATAGATATAGATACATAGATATAGATATAGATAGATAATAGATAGATATAGATATATAGACATAGATATAGATTATATATAGAGATATCTAGATTTATATATTTATATAGATATCTAGATAAATATATATAGATATAGATATATCTATAACTATATATAGATATCTAGATATCTATATAAACATATATATATAATCAAATAATACTCCTTGTGTTATGCTTAAAGCTCATCGGTATCTTCTCAGCTCTGAGACCTTTCCCTTTGAATACCCATCATTTTTCAGACCTACTTGACCCTGAAATCCTTTTCTTGTGAGATAGCAGTTAAAAAAATTTCCAGACCTTGTTGTATGCCCTTTGAGGAACAAAATTAGCCCTAGTTGAGAACCACTGGCATAGATAGCCATGTTTCATTTGGCAGTCACGATTGGAAGGTTTGTATGGTTTTCTAAGAGGAAGCTGGTATTATTTGCAGGGACAGAATAAAGCAGGTCCCTGTATCTTTAAAGGTGGTGTCTCTCCCTCTGCGGGAGACTATCTACAGTGGAATTAAAACATTGTGAGTGTTTGGTACCTGCCAAGCCTTTTCACAGAGACCCTAGCATATAGGGGGAAAAAGAGGCTTGTGGCAAACCAGGATATCTTTTCCTGGGGTAGGGAACATCAATAGTAGAACTGTATAGATAACAAGCTGGGGCAGAAGTGGGGTCAGTGTGAGGGTGAGTCAAAGGAACAACACACAGAGAAGATCATAACAGAAGGCACTGTAACCAAAAGTGGGTCATTGGGGGTGCAAAGGTGCAAAGAAGGAAGAGGCCAATTACAAAGGCTAGGTACAGCTCTCCAGGCAGGGTTGAGTTCCCAGGTAGCAGTGCTGTTCATTTGTATTAGGACAACTGTGCATCCATTAAAACTATCATATGGGAGAATACCTACATATTCAGGAAAATATAATTGACATGGATAAGTGAAAAAAGTCATTTATCAAAAAATATTCTCCCTGAGATTTTATTTTGGGAAAAAAATATGCATAGAACGCAATTGCTACACGGAAATATACAACAGTGTAAAAAGTGGTCGATTTCTGAATATGTGCTCCTTTCAAATTTTATTTCTGAGGGTTTCCTGTAGTTCCCCAATACTTCTACACCTAGCTATTTATTTTAATTAAGAACATAATTTCAGAGATTTAAAAAACAAATCTTAGCAAGGATTGAGTTGTAGGCTGAAACAGCGTCACAGGCTGATAAAGACATGTCACAGGATAATCAGGAATGATGTGTGCTTGTGTGACAATCAGGGACTTTCACAGCGGGCACAAGTCCAGAGACCCTTGATCCTTGCTCACTTTCTCTGTTGGGAAGATTCTCTGCCCTTTGAGTCGTGCGTAGTTGCTGAATAGGAACTAAATGCAAAGCGATGATCAAATTAATAAAAAATTGGCTATATTTGTCTTGGTTTTTCATGTATAGAATAGTTTCTTAAAAAAACAAAAAACAAAAAACAAACAAAAACAAAATCCAACCAACCAAACAAACAAAAACTAACCATGCCTGATGAGAAAAAAAGAAAAAGATGTGCCAAATGTCTAGAAATAAATAAACCTAAGTATGAGCATGTACGGAATGACATCTGGGTGATTGAACAAACACTATGAAGCTATAGAAATGGGCTTTCTTCTTTAATCCTCATGACCTTGGAATGGGTTCTCGTATCCCCTTTTGCAAAGTAGGAGATCAGTTGCAATAGTTTAAATAACTCATTTAATTTTTTTTTAATATTTTTATTTTTATTTATTTTTGAAGGAGAGGGAGACAGAGCATGAGCAGGGGAGGGGCAGGGAGAGAGGGAGACACAGAATCCGCAGCAGGCTCCAGGCTGTGAGCTGTCAGCACAGAGCCCAATGTGGGGCTCGAACCCACAAACTGTGAGATCATGACCTGAGCCGAAGCCCATGCTCAACCGACTGAGCCACCCAGGCGCCCCTAAATAACTGATTTTAGTTATACTCCTAGTAAGTGCCACAGTCAGGATTTGAACTGGAAATCTCGATCTTTGTCCACTGTGTCATGCTGCTTCCTAAGTGGAAATTGTGTCTTGAACGCATTTATTCATTTGCAACAACTTCTAGGGAGGATGAAAAAAATCTTTATTTAAAGCACAAAGACCCGCTTCCTACTTTGTTCCTTTTTCCTCCGGCCCCTTAAAGAGCCAACTGAAGTGAGTCTAAGATCCAGCCTTAGCATTGTCCCTGATCTCCCTCATTGGATCTGCAAACCCCATCACTGAGGAGTGAAAGTCGTCAAATTTCATTTCGTATAACATCAGTTTAGAAACATGTTTTCCCCTCTTACCAGCTAAATCGTCTTTTACTTTGTAAACTGTTTCTGTTTTTCAACAATTACATTACAATGTGTTCCATTTTAACCGCCCTGCTGCTCCGTCCTTTATAAACCCAAATAAAGAAATAGTTATATAACCAAGAAACATCAAAAAGTGAATAAAAAGAAGATATTGCTTCAGATGACTCTCCATTTGCTGAGGACAAAAAAGCAATTTCACATTTTATTTTTTTTATATTTATTATTGCATTATTCTTTTGTTTACCTTGTAACAAGTGGGAGCCCGATAGCATCTGTCGCCCTCCCACAATTTAATTACATATTCCATATCTTTATTCTCACTTGGCAGTGTCTTCGCATGCCCAGATCTACCTTATCTGCCACTTCTAAGCTCACAACGCATGATTTTTGTAATTAAGTGAGCGGCAAGTTCGCTACCTCCATCCGTAAATTGAACATTTCATACTTTTAAAGCACTTCTAATAAACTTCCCTGAGTCTGAATCCCCATTACGTCCGCCATCTTCCCCTGATGACTCAATTATCTCCTCAGGGGAGAATCTGTTCAATACCAAGAATTACCTTTTCTCCACAGAGGGGGGACTTGAAACAATGACTCTAAACCCCTCTTTCTTTCACTCTGTGTCTTCAAAGAATAATTTATACTTGTGCCAATCTGTTTTCTGTCTTTCCTGACTCTTAGTCTTGAAAACCACAGAAAGGACATATTCACCCCGTCTCCTTACTTACCACACAGAATACAGAAAGCTGTCCGTAGTCCCCTCTGCCTGTTGGATTAATCTTCATTCAACATAAAAAAGTAGGAACTCCGGTTCCTCCCTATTGTTTTAATGTTTTTATTTCCCTATTCAAATATTAGTTATTCATCAAAACCTACAGAAGCTTTCCCAAAAAATCACCGAGCATTTTTTGCGGCGGTCGCATTCACTCTTCCTAATGTGAAAGTATAGAATGACAATCTATAAAGAAATTAGAAAATGCAGTAAAGAACAAATACAAGCTGCTCTTAACTCCATCATTATTAGATGACTCATGGAATATACAGTCATATGAACGAAGGAGAATTATGGAGACACTAAGAAGATCAGTGGTTGCCAAAGGTTAGGGAAGATGGATGAAGAAGAGAACAAGGGAGTTTAGAGCAGGCGGGGGGGGGGGGGGGGGCTCTGTATGGTAATATAATCATGCATACAAACCATCATACACATGTTCAAACCCATGGAAGGTACAACAGCAACAGTGAACTCTGTGGTAAACTACGGACTTTGGGTCACTAGGCATCAATGTAGCTTCATTGACAGTAACAAATGTACAATATGCTGAAGGTTAGGTATTTTTGTGCAGGGGCTTGTTTCGTGTGGGTATCAATCTATCAGTGGCCAGTGTGGCTGGACCAGACCTTGTGGTCCTTACTTGTGGTTCTTCCTACGATTGCAAGATACACTTCAGCAACAACCATCAGGCAACTTTAAAAACATAAACGTTTATGACTAGAAGCGTTGGGAATTACACAGGACGCCTGGGACACAGGGCAAGGTGCAGGAGTAGAGAGAGACTGATGATATGTGGGCCTGGGGCTCTGCTTCTGTTGGGGTTGAGGGTGGGCGGGCTAATGTTTCGGGGGCTAACTCTTTATTGATGGGTTGAAAATAGAAGAGTGGGAATTTAAAGTGATGGAAGAGAAAAAGCAATGGTCCAAATGATCAGTAACTGAAATTAACCAAGATCTCGAAAACAAAGGAGCCTCAGTTGGGAGAGGAAGCCTGGTTCTTTACCGGTCCTGTGGCTGGCAATGGGTTTATTGGAGATAAGGGTCTTTGAAGTGGATAACTAGGCAATCAGTGCTTCAGTCAGGCACTTGGTTTACCAAAACAAACATGTTGGAGCATGCGTGCACGCGTGCGAACACACACACACACACACACACACACACACACACCCAACAGCTGTCAGCACTTGCACTAAGTAAATGCAAAATCTCTGTACCTTTCCCTCTGTTTTTCTGTAAACCTAAAACTGCTTTAAAAAGAAAAAAAAAAGTCTTTAAAAAATCCACGATAGAACATACCTGCAGCACTGTTCAAAATCCACGATAGAACATACCTGCAGCACCAAAGCGATGAAAAGGTGAAATAAAATCGCATTCAAAAGAAATATAGACAAAAAATTCATATAAACACCCAACAAATCTGAAGTCCTCTCTGTTGTATGCCAAATGGAGTATTGCGTTTTTACCCATTTTATTACGTACTTGAAAAATTTTAGATGCCCTATCTATCTATCTATCATTGTCCAAGCTCTTAATTTACTCTACACACAGGTGGGTTGCTCAGAGATCCCTCTGATTTGGGGGCTTCAAATAGCTTTTGAAGAGCAGAACTGTGGTGACAGATGTTCAATATTTAATGAGCACATAGCAGATGCCAAAGACTGGGTTAGCACAGGGGCTACAAAGACTTACATGACGTGCTTCCTGCTCTGAGGCGAGGCAGTAAGACAATACATATGGTATAAGGAAATAGGTCTTATAATAGCACATGCAAAATATGTCGTAGATACAAAAAGAGCTTTGGTTGAAACCTCTTTTTCTCATGCAAGTATCGTTGGCTTATGTCTGTGTGGATTCAGAGAGTTGAAAATGATCACATTTCCTTATTTTATCATTTAAAGAAAAGTATTTATTAGAATAAACCTATCGTTTATCTAGAATGAACCCTGGATTTGGCATCCCATTTATGCACGCCAAACTTTATTTGATATTAGACAGGGAAATACCCAGCCTCCCAACCCTCGGTCCCCCTCCGATGGCTTTTTACATCCAACAGAGACTGCTGTTTTTTGATATTATTTGATATTTGATTTGATTATTTGATATTTGATTTGATTGTTTGATTGATATTTGATTTGATTATATTCATTATTTGATATTATTTGATATTAAACAGGAAAATACCCAGCCTTCCAACCCTCTGTCCCCCTCCGATGACTTTTTACATCCATCAGAGACTGTTGTTTTTGATATTATTTGATATTTGATTTGATTATTTGATTACTTGATATTTGACTTGATTATTTGATTATTTGATATTTGATTTGATTATATTGATTATTTGATATTATTTGATATTAAACAGGAAAATACCCAGCCTCCCAAGCCTCTGTCCTCCTCCGATGGCTTTTTACATCCATCAGAGACTGCTGTTTTTTTATATTATTTGATATTTGATTTGATTATTTGATTATTTGATATTTGACTTGTTTATATTGATTATTTGATATCATTTGATATTAAACAGGAAAATACCCAGCCTCCCAAGCCTCTGTCCTCCTCCGATGGCTTTTCACATCCATCAGAGACTGCTGTTTTTTTATCTTACTTGACATTTGATTTGATTATTTGATTACTTGATATTTGATTTGATTATATTGATTATTTGATATTGTTTGGTATTAAACAGGAAAATTGGGTATTTTTTCTTGGGATCCTTGATGATCATTGCATCTTTCTCAAAAACTTCCACAGGCTCCCTATTGCTAACAAAATGCACACGTGTCCTAGGCAGGCATTCAGTTCATCTGAAATTCAGGCCCATTCTTACTTTTTCAAACGTACTTTTTACACCTGCTTTCCAAGCCTGGTTGAGTCGGGTTTGGTTGTGTCCTCTTCATGTTTAATTCTCTGCTTGTCTTTTCCATCCTGACCCCTCTGTCTAGAACAGATCACCCTATGACTATATGTCCATGTGGCTCCCACCCTTAGCTTGACCAAACCAAGTGCCTAGTCTTCTTGGCTGGGAATCATTGCTTCTATTGAAGTCTCATGGCATTTGAATGGTGGCCCTGTTGCTTGCACTACACCTATCTTGGACGTGTACCTTACTCCCCATAATAGACGGAGAGGGTCTTGGGAGGAGAGCCTGACATACCTCTTCCTCACTGCCACACATACAAGTGGGATATATGTGCTGAATGAGTGAATGAATTAATTTCATTTCCCTTTGAAAACATTGGACTACTATAGTGATTTTTATTGGGCTTTCCAATAGAAAGTCACATGGGCTATGAAGCAGACTGAAACAAGAATTAAAACTCAGAACATAAAGAAGAAAAAGTGTGGCATAAACTTATGCTAATCGCAAAACAGGCCACAAAATAATCCTTTTAATTTTTAAATGGGAAACACAGAAACGGGAGGGGTGTACAAGATGAGGACAAAGATTCAACATTATAACACGTTGAAGAGAAAAAGAGCTACTCACTCATCGCCGTCCCGGCGAGTGATCTGTTACTGGAAAAACGGAAACAATATCACTCAAGTGGTTTTAGGGGTAAGTTCTGAGGTAATGCAGTGAGGACAGCACTAGAGTTTAACAGAGACTCACATCACACACAACACTCCGACATACCCTCTGGAGACCTTGTACAATTCACCTGACCTGTGTGTGTTGATCTCCTAAAATAATATAACAATAGTTTCAAGTGTTCATGGAGAGGATCAATTGGCGAATGTCCCTAGTAAGTTAAAAACCCCAATGCAAGAGTAATGATTACTGAAGCAAGCATTGCATTAAAATCATTTACAGGTTGGAAATAATTTTTAACAGAATTCAAAATATATCTGGATTAAAAGCATCTAGAGAGCTAATAATGGACAGCTTAATGGCTGTAGTTAATAATACTATATTAATTCTATACTAGAACATTTGCTGAATGTAGATTTCAGGTGCACTTACCATGCGAGCGCACACACACACACACACACACACACAAATGGTAACTAAGTGAGCAGACAGATATGTTAATGAGCTTAACTGTAGTGATGTGTATATATATATATATATATATATGTACACATGCCTATCAAAATGTCATTTTGGATAAATACCTAGTAGAGCAATTGCTGGATGGTATTTTTAACTATTAACTTTTTGGGAAACAAACTGAAGGGTACTGGAGGGGAGGGAGGTAAGGGGATGGGTTAAATGGATGATGTATATTAAGGAGGGCACTTGTGATGAGCACTGGGTGTTGTATGTAAGTGTTGAGTCACTAAATTCTACTCCTGAAACTAATATTATACTGTAGGTTAACTATCTTGACTCTAAATAAAAGTTTGGAAAAAAAGTCATGCTGTATACCTTAAATGTATACATTTTTTTATTTAAAAAAAACTGAAAGAAAGAAGAAATGGGCTGTAGTAGCTACAGCTTGAGGTAGAGGGACATCAAAATAGCAAGAACAATAGGTTACAGCAGTAATAATTATAACAACAAAAGTAATGGCTACAGACGCAGGCCACTTTTTATCTTTATTTCAAAATCTTTAAAGCAGGATTTTATTCTTTTATTTAAAACAACAAATTCCAGATTTGCAGAGATCTGCTAGAACTTTAAGAAACGTAGCACTAAGGGGCACCTAGGTGGCTCAGTAGGTTAAGCGTCTGACTTCAGCCCAGGTCATGATCTCACGGTTTGTGGGTTCGAGCCCCGTGTCGGGCTCTGTGCTGACAGACCAGAATCTGGAGCCTGCTTCGGATTCTGTGACTCTGTCTCTCTCTGCCCCTCCCCTGCTTGGGATTCTGTGTCTCCCTCTCTCTGCCCTGTCCCTGCTCTCTGTCACTCTTTGTCTCTCAAAAATAAACGTTAAAAATTGTAAATAAAAGAAAGAAAGAAAGAAAGAGAAAGAAGGAAAGGAAGGAAGGAAGGAAGGAAGGAAGGAAAGAAGGTAGAAACATAGCACTAAGAGGAGCATCTGGGTGGCTCAGTGGGTTAAGCTCTGACTTTGGCTCAGGTCATGATCCCACAGTTCGTGGGTTTGGGCCCCGCATCAGGCTCTGTGCTGATGGCTCAGAGCCTGGAGTTTGCTTTGGATTCTGTCTCTCCCTTCCTCTGCCGCTCCCCCACTCACACTCTGTCTCTCCCTCAAAAATAAACAAACATTTAAAAAATTTAAAAAAAAAAGAAGCGTAGCACTAAGAGAAATCACAAATATGAAAGTCAATACCTCACAGACTTTAAAATATTAACGTTGTGTTAAATGTATACAGTTTAGTGGGAAAGTAAATGGCCACCCGACTTGGTTTTTGTTTTATTTTTGTTTAATTTTTAAATATTTACTTATTTTTGAGACAGGGAGAGACACAGAGAGCAAGCAGGGGAGGGACACACAGAGAGAGAGAGTCACAGAATCCGAAGCAGGCTCTAGGCTTCCAGCTATCAGCACGGAACGGGCCATGGGGCTTGAACTCATGAACCGCGAGATCATGACCTGAACCGAAATCAGATCCTTAATTGCCTGAGTCACCCAGGCACCCCCAGACCTGTTTTAAATACAGATCTTGTATCCCAGATTGAGAGTTGTCAGACGTGATTTGGGGACTGTCTTTTCCTGTATTAATTTAAAAGCATGACAAAGTTGATGTCATAACAAAACAAAAACAAAAACAAATCTGGGAACTAAAATGATATATTTCTCTCACCCAAGAAGGGGAACATCAAAATATTCGGAGACTGATCTTTGCATCAAATGTTGTCATTCAGCTGTAGCCCTGATTGGCCGGCAGGCACCCTGTTCCTGCTGTTTGAACCCGAGCGTCAGTTTGTGTTTGCCCATGATTATGTGTGTTCGTTTTGATTACCGTTATTTCTCCGGAACAATTCTGACTTCACAGCGATGGTCCTGCCGCAGCTGAAGGCTGCAGCTTTCTGTGGGAGGATTCTCTGCTCTGCCCTTCACTTCCTACCCCTGCAATAACCCTCGTTATGTTGATTTTTTCTTTTACTCAAACCCTCATACGAATACCAGAGCCTTTCACCTTTCGAAAGAGGTAAGAAAAGTCGTTGAACAACTGGTTTGTAAGTTGTAGCATCCTGTGTATATCAGAAGTGGCAGGGGATTGAGGGGAAATTGCACAGAGCAAAGGCTATGAAACAGGGAGACATAACCTCCCATCTTAGTGTCACCTCATTGACCTTGAAAGAGTCACCCCTACAGCGTTCAATTTCAATTTCTTATATCTGCAGTACGGAAATGGATGAGAGGAATGAGGACTTCAACACGTTGTTGTCAATATCTCAAAGTCTGTGAGACGTTAAGTTTCATGTTTGTGATTTCTCATGGTACTCTGTTTCTTAAGGGTCTAGAAGATCTCTGCAGATCAGGAATTCTGTTGGATTTAAAAGAAGAATTAAATCCTGTTTGGAATAAATAGGTAAATATTATTCCCAACACCTGACTCGTAGCACCTATTTCCACATCTGGGAAATGACCTACGTGTTACATCCCAGGCAGCTGCGTTGAAGAGAGTGTTAGGGAAGAAAAATTGTTCTCTACCTTTCAAAGCTTTTTGGCCGGGTGGGGGGGTGGTCTAGAGAACTAAATTGGCATGGGACAGATTAATAGGAGAAAACCAAATTTATTTACATACCTCCTGGCCATCTACATAAATGTGACAGATTCCAAAGACAGTCAGGCAATATGAAGTATTTATATCATGTTGAACTAAGACATCTTGGTGTCTAGGGCACCAAAGGGAAGGAAAGCAATTCACAGGAGGATGAAAAATAGCAAATGTTTGGGTAAATGGATGCTTGCCGGGTCATCCGGAAACATGGGTCACAGAGACGAAGTCATCAAGAAAACTTTGCAATGTTCCTCCCTGCCTACCCCCCTCATTGGACATTACAGGGTGGTTATCTGTGGTGATGGCGCTTCTCCTGGGGTAGGTCCTCTTTCTGCATTTTCAGGCATTTAGTGGGGGTCGGGGGAGACAGACAATAGCAACTTCTTAAATCTTCTGTTTCCTAAAAATAACCAGCCTGCAATAACCTTTATGCCAAAGAGATGCATTTTGCTCCCCTGTAAGAACATGCCTTGGATTTACTTGGGTCTAGAAGTCACAAGTTGAGCTCCACCCTGACGCTCGCTAGTTTGTGAATTTGGCCAAGTGGGTCCACCTTCTCCAAGCTCCCTTTCCTCGTTTGCAAAAGTCAAAATAAAGGGTTACCACGAAGGATTGAAATAACGATGAAGTGTGGTAACACAGGTAAACGCACAGAATGCTGGTATGAAAACTCACGTTGAAACAAGAGCTAGTCCCTTCAAAAGAGGCTGCCACTTCTAAAACCCTGTGGGATGTCGCATCTGGCATTTCAAAATTCACAGTGCTGCGTGGAGTTTTCCGTAGTTGCTTTGGAAATGTGTCTGATCGTCTCCAGCGCTGGCTTGTTGGTAAACGCTCTCTTCACTCTAAACCGCCGTGGTTAAAAACAAATGCCTGCGTGCCGGTAGGTGACAAGCCCAGACACAAGTTACTTAAGGTCGAGGCAGATTGATCGCTAGACTTTTGGAAACAGAATCAAAGCAAAAACGACTTCTTTTTCACTAAACCCGGAGGGAGGGAGGTTTGGAGAATTCTAGCATTTGAATTTATATAGGGCTTGTTTCCAAATTGTAAAGATTCCGTTGCAGTAATTCTGTTTTCGGCTCATGAATCTACATGTTCGGCAAGCTCCCTGAAAGAGACTGATGCTGGTGGTCCACGATCCATGGGCTACATTTGGGGACAGATGCTTTATGGCATTCGTCCTTGGGAATGATAGCTGTGCCCTTTGACATCGAAATGGCGCATGAAGCCGGCCCGACTCAGATTGAAGTTATCTATACAGGGCAGTGGAATCAAAAAGATATGAAAATGGTACAATCTGCTGAGGCATCTGGGATTGCTCATCTCATCATCTTGTGCTTTTTTGAGGTCCTGAAAGAATAGAAACAAAGTTTGATGATGAAACCGCTTTTAAAGCACAACCAAACCCTGGCATTTTATCCCAGCTGGTGAAATACGACCTTCAATGCATTTTAAAATTCTTACGCGTTATCATCATGCCCTCCAAACTGTACAACAAAATGGATTGCAAATGGAGTAAAGAGCTAATATGCGAAAAACAAAATAAAAGAGTTTCAAAGTTGAAAAGAAAAAAGGTATATATGGTGAAGAAACCATATCCCTGAGTCTACTAGGTCAAGTGTTTCCACTCAATAAAAATTTCATAAATAGGCTAAATGACAAATCATAAAGTTGGAAGAGATCTATTATGTACGGAAGGTTAGGTGTAGATACACAGATACATCTAAGATATGGTTTTGTAGGGGCGCCTGGGTGGCTCAGTCGGTTGAGCTTCCAACTTCGGCTCAGGTCATGATCTCACGGTCTGTGGGTTCGAGCCCCGCATCGGGCTCTGTGCTGACAGCTCAGAGCCTGGAGCCTGCTTCAGAGTCTGCGTCTCCCTCTCTCTCTGACCCTCCCCCATTCATGCTCTGTCTCTCTCTGTCTCAAAAATAAAGAAACATTAAAAAAATAAATTTTAAGATATGGTTTCGTAGAAATTAGTGTGCGCTGCAAAAGGAAAAAAAAATGGGCACCTTATAAGGAGAGAAATGCTGTTCGGCATAAGGAAAATGTTCCGTCTCATTGTTAGTAGCAACTGATCTTCTGGAGAGTGCTGCAGGAACACAAAAAATCCATACTGGCGTCTTCAATATTCTCCTCTTCTCTGCTACACGTGGCACAATTTGGAAGCCGAGAAGCCAGCCGGCTTTCGGAAGGTGATAGCACCTTACGTGCATCTTGAGGATCGATAGAAGTCAGTGAGATGATGCTCTCCAGGCCAAAGCAAATGTACCATAGAATGAAAGTCGGTGGAATGAGCGTCTAAATGCAAATGGTTGAGGGTTGCTGGAGTGTGAAGTGCAAGGTAGAACTGCTTGAAGACGAAGCTGAGACGTTAGTCAGGTTTTTAGAGTCCCGGATGGCATCCTAAGGGTTTGGACTTACAGTGTAAGGTGGGGAGACATTAAAACGAAAAGGAAAGGAAAAAAGAACAGACACGCACAGAGAACAAAACAAAAGCAAGAGACTGGGGAGACCAGGCCCGTCTATGAATATTTCTTTACTTCTTTTTATGCCTGCGTCTATGTGTGTAATAGAAATTCATTCAGCTTTGCACATGTGGCCCATGATTTCATTTTCCATTAGTCAAATGATGTCATTCCCCTGTTCCATATCCTGCATTGCTGATTTCCCTACCTGCCTCAGGAATAGTCATCACTGTTGGAAGAGCCCTCCACCCACCCCCTCCACCCCCACCCCCCGACACAAGGCTACTCAAACTTATATGGAAAAGGAATCAGATATAATGGATTTGGGGATAAATGGAAGATAAGAGGTTATGGATAGAACTTTTGTTTTGTTTTCCTCTTGGAAGCTGGATCACCACTATGAATGAAAGGAATCACCCCACCCACAAAGCTTCCATTTGACCAAACAGCTCCTTCCTCCTTCTCTTTCAGATTTCTGTCTTAGGGATTTTTGTCATCCAGGAAGCATTTGGTAATGAACTCACTGCTTTTAAGGACCATGGGAAAAGTTGGTTAAGAATATGGTGGCCTCCTAAGACTGCCCGGGCATTTTGTAGTGGAAAATTCCATTTCCAGAATGAAGAGTGATAGTAATGCCTCCTGGGTTACCCACAGTTTATAGGAAACTGCATGCCAAATGGAAATTGTTGAGGAATATAATTCCCGCCACCGGTAAGGGACACTGTGCGGTTAAGCTAAACACGTAGAGTGTGGAGTCAGTTCTGCATGGAAGGCTGCACTGAGAAGGACCTCAGCCCCTAAAAGAGCTACACTTGTGGGTATTTAGTCACGACATTCTGCAGCAGCCAGAAGCTACCCAAAAACAAAACAGGAAGTGTGGGTGATTCAACACTGGTGTGTTAATTTCCTAGGGCAGCCATAACAAATTTGCATAAACAGGAGTTTATTGTCCCATAGTTTTGGATGTCGAAGTCCAACACTAGGATGTTGGAAGGTCCGTGTTCTTCCTCAAGACTGCAAAGGAGAATCTAACAAATTTCTTTTATCTTCAGGTGGTTCCTGGAAATAGTTGAGGTTTGTTGGTTGGTACACTTTATATCTGCAATCTCTACCTTCATCATATCACAACACATAGCATTCTCCCTGTGTGTCTCAGCCCCATGTCTCTTCTCTTTATATGGGGACATCAGCTATATTGGATCAAAAGCCCATCCTACACCAGTAGGAACTCATTCTAACTTGATTATATCTGTAGAGACTCTCTCTCTGAATAAGGTCAAGTTCATAGGCACCAGTGTTAGGACTTCAACATGTTTTGGGGGGAGGGGATACAATTCAACCCAGGACATCACAATTGTCTCATTTTCTGGATGAAAGTCAATATGCTCTTCTTTTGATATGTGTTTCCTTCATGGGTTCATTGGTAATCCCTGGGAGGGGGGATTTCTGAGGGAGGGAGGTTTAGACACACGGCAATATGGCAGGCAGGGGCCTAGGCCAAATCTAATGCCACTAGAGAAAGAAAAGAGATCACAGTTTTACAGTGTATGTTATGAAGAAGTCTTAGCAATGACAATGGAAGGAAAAGTGAGGGGGTTACCCTCCACCATTGTCGCTGATACGCTCTGTCCTGTCAACGTGAATTATTGACTCCATGACTCCTGGAGAATGATGTAATGCTATGGCCACTAATGGGCTCCACATCTTGAGTTGTTTCTCAGATCCAAACAAGTATTCGGAAGACCTGGATTCTAGTTCCTGTCCTGCCACTTACTAGGTGTGCTACCTTAGAGCAGCTGCTGGATTTTTCCATTTCCTCAGCTGAACTCTGGGTCTAAAAATGCTTATTCCCTATAACCATTGAATCACTGTGAGGCTCAGTAGAGATAATTCTTGCCAAATTCAGTATGAGGCTTGAAGCACCGAGACTGCTTAGAAATTATTCACACAGATTCCCGCCCCCCCCCCACATCTTGCCTTGTTCCAAAAATAACTGGAGACCGCTATAAGAATTTTTTCTCATATAGCCATATGACTCGTTTTGAAATTATTTTGCCATTCCAGCTAAATTACCATGAAGTCATTAAGCCTAAATGCTGCTCCTTAGCTCTTGACCCAGAATAATGGTCAGAAAACCTGTGGCACCATAATAGCAAATTTTAAAATATAATGAATAATGATAATAATAACAATAAATGCATGTGAGACACAAATCTATGCCCTTGAGTTCATCAGTGTAATTCAGTATAATACCATAAATACCTTTTGGCAAGGTTAAACATTTTACTTTTTTTAATTTGTTAAAGATGTTATTGTATTTAATTTTGAAAGAGGGAGTGCAAGTGGGGGAGGGCAGACAGAGAGGGAGAGGGAGACACAGAACTCGAAGCAGGCTCCAGGCTCTGAGATGTCGGCACAGAGAGCGATGCAGGGGCTCGAACTAACGAACTGTGATCGTGACCTGAGATGGAAGTCCGATGCTGAGCCTGGGCCAAACTCGGACACTCAACCAACTGGGCCATCCAGGGGCCCTCACAAGGTTAAACATTTGAAGACACAAATACCTAGTTTATTTAAACATAGTCACAAATCTCCTTCAGTGCCAGGAAAGAGATAAGGCTGCCTTTGGTCTCCTCGAGGGTTAGTGAGAGCCAAACACATGAAGATAACAGTGCCAGAGGTAGGTTTTATACCATATGTCTGATTCCCAATCCCATGCATTGATATTCAAGCTTTAAAATTCTGAAGTCCTAGAATTTTTCTTTTCTTCTGACTTCGCTGCACATAGAAACCTTGCTCTCAACCCATGTTTTAGCGCCCACCTTTTAAAATTATGGATCATTGTGGGCTAGGGAGCAGATGCGTAATATTACAAAGCACCATTTAAGAACCTTTCTAAATAATTATTTGACTTTTTTGTTTCTCATTTGACCAAGTGAGGTGATATATTAAGTCATGAATCCCAAAGGTTGAACATCTTTTTATATCTGGGATGTCCTACTAAGCTGGGGCATGGAACTTTAGTCTTAAAATGTCCTACCAATCGCCTTTTCCTAGTTTTTACTTAAATTGTATCCATTCAAAGTCATAAGTAGGAATAGAGTGAAGTTTCCTTATGTGGCCTTTGTCAGTTCAGCGACAATGATTGAGCGCATCTCCAACATGTACTTGTAAGCTTTCCTTTCACCCCATTTTTCATATGATTGGAAACAATTTGTGTGGCATGTAAATAATTTGTTACTTGAATGTTTGAAAGCACTTGCCTATAAAACACTGCCTAAAGCAGACAGATTTTGAGGTAATTTTTGACGGTCTAAAATTGTCTCCTTTTCATTGATCTATTCAATTTTTCTACGTCCTTGAGTCAATTTACATAATTAATATCTTGTTGAAAATTATTCATTTTCTTGAGATTTTCAAATATATTAGCATAGATTTGAATCCACTTATATTTTAAACACCTTCTGTGTCTATTGTTGTAATCATTTTTTCTCTTCTAATGTTTGAGTACTCTTTTCATTATTCTTGATTAAATTTACTATAATCTGTATGCTGGCTCAGCTTCGTGTTTTTGTCTTTTCTTAATTTTTATTTTTCCATTCTTTTCCTGGAATTCGGAGAGAATGTCCCATGTTTTGCCTTTACTCCTTCACTATTCTTAACTGTTCAATCTGTTCCACTATAGCAATTACCGTTTTTCATGAGTTTAAAATCATTTTGACAAATATGGTTTCCTTTTTATGTCACATTTCCTAATTTCACACCATGCCTTCATTATAACTATTTCTTTTAGTTTCACAGATGAGTACAATAAAGACATAGATTTTTCTTCATGTTATAACACAAATGAGTATAGGAAATGTAGTTTCTTTAAAGCATCTGAATGTCTTCATGACCCTTCAAGGGCTGTTAACAAAGGACATAAAATCTTTAAATTTAATCTAATCTGAGAAAATAGAGTAGGGCTTATAAATACGGAGCCCTTCGGTAAAATGACTAATCTTTTAGTTTCTAACCATCTTCTCTTCGGTTCTCCAAGGTGGAAAATGAATTATGAGTTTATGTGTTCAGAACAGTGAACATGGTACCCACACGTTACCTCCAGTTTCCTCTAATCTCTGCAGGAAGGATTTGTTTTCTGCTCAGGTAAGCTCTGAGCTACAACCTGCCGAGTTCCTGCAGTTAGGTTCCAGAAGATCGTGCCTGGATTAGTACAACCAAGGGTCCTACTCTCTGTGCAATGGTGGTCGTTCACACTAAGACAATCTGACCTGAAAATTACTTCTGAAAATAGTAGATATTGACATCTGGCTGAATGAGAAGTTGTCTGTAGTATTTTTTCTTATGTATTTTTTTTCAAAACGTGTATTTTGCAAGAATATCATCATCGTTATAATCCTATCTTCAATATATTTGTACATGGTTTTTAGAAAGTAAGTTAAATCGTGGAGGCAGGGTGAGTGGGAACACAGACCTTCAGCTCTTGGTTTACATGTTTTGTCTCCTTGGTGGAACAGCCAAGAATTGGTATGCCTCTACCTTTGGCCTGGTATGACTGCTCTCACAAAGGGGCCAGCAAAGAAAATGCTTTTGCTGGAGGCCAGGTAAGAACAAGGCTGCTGACGTCAATGAGAACTGGTAAGAAGTCCCAGTGCAAACTCATTATCAGTATGGTTTCAGCATGAAGACAGCTTCTCAGTACAGTTAGTGACATCAAAATACGCACCCCACTGTTGGCCGTGTCCTTAGCCCTCCCTCTGGGTTATTTCCAGAGAGTGGGGCTCTACCTGATGCCGGTACACTGGGCTTTTTATAGCCAGATGTTTTCTGGCCGACTCGTTATTCATTCATGCTCTTTCTTCATTATACTTTTAAAAGTTTGAGTTTTGGGCCACCTGGGTGGCTCAGCTGGTTAAGTGTCTGACTTCGGCTCAGGTCATGATCTCGTGGCTCGTGACTTTGAGCCCCATGTTGGGCTCTGTGCTGACAGCTCAGAGCCTGGAGTCTGCTTCGGATTCTGCGTCTCCCTCTCTCTGCCCCTCACCTATTCACGCTCTGTCTGTCTCTCTATTTCTCAAAGATGAATAAACTTAAAAAAATTAAAAATAAAATAAAAATTTCAGTTTCAAGAATATGGAGAGACTTCTTTACAGGTTCACAATACTGATACAGATTTCTATTTTTATGTTCCATAATTCATTTCAATGAGCAATTGGGAGAAAAAGATGAGACTAAATCAATTGTACCCACTTCTTTGCTTTGCTTGGGAGTTCCCTAGAGCATTTTTAAGAAGAAAAGCTTGGAAAGCATTACAGCTCCTTTCATAATTATTTGTCTATTCAGCTTTTCTACTTGTTATTGAGATGATTTCAACAATTTATACCTTCTGGGAGAAAAAAAAAAGGATCTTTCTAATTACGTTTTGCAAATTTAACATTACAGGGTTATACATTTTATTTGCCAATGATTTTCAAATCTCTACACTCTCTGCTGGGATAGATCAATTAATCTATCTTATTTCTCATTTTCTGAAAGTCTCTTGTTTCACTTTTCTGGATCCAAGTGGTCAACACTGTATCTAATTCATTAAGTTTGCCTAAAAAAACAGGTCTTGAATTTATTTTTGACTTACATAAGTTGCAAATTACATTTCTATTTCCCTTGCTTAACTTTACTTTGTTTATTTTTAATTTTCTAAGTCTGAAATTCAGTTCCAAACCCCTCCATTTTTAGTCATTGTTTAATCGTGTCTTTTAGAGTCAGCTTCTTTTTGGCTAGTGTCAACTTGAATCCAATCGACTCATTCGATTCGATTCGATTGTGGATTCACACTCTAGTGGGGAGAAGGGAGAGTAAACAGTAGGTGTAATATGATATTGAGCAGCACCATAGCACCTGCCAAGTGTTCTAGAAAATGAAAAGCAAGGGGGTCAGAGTAGACCTCCTGTGTAGCGGACCTCTGAATAAAAACTTGAAGAGGGCGATAGATGTAACTAGAGATATAGTGCTGCGGGCAGAGAAGAGCCAGCTAAGGTCCTGGGGTAGAATGTGATTGTTCCACCAAGCCCCAAGTAGATGTGCTGGGAGTGGAAAGGGAACTGGGGACAGTAGAAGGAGATGAGGTTGAGAAGTCACATCTGTAAGAATAACAGTATTTACAGCTTTTAGGCATCATGAGAGTGGTGACTTTTACCTTGTGAATGATGGGGCCATTTCAGGGTTTGAGCCGAAGAGTGAGACGATTGTACTTATGTTTTTTTTGTTTTGTTTTGTTTTGCTTGCTTTTATTTATTTATTTTTATTTTTTTACACTAACTATAATTTATTATCGACTTGGTTTCCATATAACACCCAGTGCTCATCCCAACAGGTGCCCACCTCACTTTTATGGATCCAAGTGGCCAACACTATATCTAAGTCATTAAGTCTTGCTAAAAACCAGATCTTGAGTTCGTTTTTGATTTACATAAGTTTGCCAATTACATTTATGTTTCCCTTGTTTTAACATAATCATGCTGTTGCCATGCTGAAGATAGATGCAGGCTAGGCAGGGATGGAGTCAGGGAACCCAGCTGGGAAGCTGCTGCCACAACTCAGGCACGGGTAGATGGGCAGTAGCATGGAGGTGGTGAGATGTCATCACATCTGAACGTTCTAGGTGGAACAGATTCAAGGGAAGTTTGAAGAGCTTGGTTGTAGGTTTCTTAGGTTTGAGGTGTCCCTTAGACATCTAGGTAGACAGGGCAAGTAAGTGCCTGATACATGAGTCTGGTGTCGGTAGAAGCAAGGCAGGATGAGAGAAATACATTTTGGCATCTTTATTGTATCCAGGGATTTATCTTCCGCGCCTACATCTTCCATGCCCTCCTCTGGCTCTTAGCACCAAGACTAAGCTTCTTTAGCGTGTGAGCCAAGGAGGTGCTATCTACATTCTCTTCAGCCTCTTCTATCACTGCTTCCATTCCAAACCCTAAACCTCAGACATTCTAAGTCATTTTGGCTCTTGGGGTCCTCTCTCTTTCTCACCTTTAGTTTTGTGCATTATTTTTCTCTTCTGCCTAGAAGGTTCTTCTCCTAAACCAAATCCCTGTTTTCTACCTGCGTGCAAACTCCCTCATTTCCCCCTCTCCCCTCAGGTCTCGGCTTCCGACTCTCCCCACCCTGACTCCTGACAGCCTTTTCTGTGCTCTCCTACCAGTATGTCCCTGCTCATTGTTGTTCACGCGTATGATGAACTGAATTTCCAAGCCAGGACAATCTCCACAAGAGAGTGCAGAGGTCTGTTTGTAAGAGCAAGATGGTTGCAATGATGGAATGAAGAATCTCACAGAAACAGATAAAAAGATACTTCCTAGCTGAATTTTTTAAGTGGAAATTAAAACCCTAAACCCCCAGCAGCAAATCCCCTTAGAGAATCATTTTTAGAAATTAATTATATCTTAATGCAAATGATATTTAAAGCACATGTAAGTTCTTAGAGCATTTCATCTTTAAAATGGCAGACGCAATCGCTTTAAAATGACTAAAATGACAAGTAACACAAGGCTATTTTGTTAAAGAATCCTGAAGGGAAGGGTTGAGTGTTAAGGATGCAAAAAATGACAAAAAGGAGGTGTTTATTTCAGAGAATACTACCAGCATTCAAAATGGTGTGTTCTTCTAGAAGCCTAAGAGTTCAGCTATACACACACACACACACACACACACACACACTCCTATAAAATCTCATTATCTGTGTCCAGGTTGAAACCCAGGATGGAATTAGAATCCTTAGGAAGGTACCTTAAGCATCAGTAATTTTTTTTAATTCCCCAGTGTATCTGATGTTAAGGTTGAGAATTACAGTGTAAGAGTTCTCAACCGCGGGGTCACAGACTCCAAAAATAGTTGTGACTTTGATGACAAAAATCTTTGTATTCACTAACTTCTGATGAAAATGTAGCTTCCCCTCCTATTACCGACTGAGACAACTAACCACAGTAGTATCCATAGTGCTTTGCTGCCAGTAGAATCTAAAGACAGATTCTGATGACATTACACAAAGTTTGCAGGAATCTTAAGGTTTTTATACTCATGGATGGCTACCCTGTTCTTCTCTTATTTATGAGAATTACATACTATTATGTAATACATTGATAAAGAGTTGCACATTTTAATCTCTATATGGTAAATTGGTTTCTCATTCTTTTCAGTTGTACCTTTAGTTACTTTGTTGTCTTAAGGATTTAAACAGTTCTAACATTATTTTGAGATTAGAAGGGGTCCACGCTCTTTGCCAGATTGTTCTGTCGCTCTCCAGAGACACAATACATGAAGAGCCACTGGCTTAAAATCCTCTTTTTTCCAGGCGGTCCTCGTTCACAGACAGACTTGACGTGGCCACATCATCTCCATCAGCAAGGTCACCTCCAATCACATGGTGGTTAGCACCTTCGTGCACCCAGGGAATCGATATCATGGATTCATCGAAAGTGCTAATCTCAACTTTACACCTAAATTTTTTTGTTAAGACGTATTGTCTTAAATCTTCAGTCGTTTCTGCTCCTTTTTTACTGGATACCAATGGTGAGACATGGCCAGGAGACAATATGTATATTTTAGAAGTCAGACCATCAGTTGTAATGGCCTGAGTTGGTTTCATTTTCAACTTAGTTTAGAAGTTCCAAGCAAATGTATTTTCAGGAGTGCTTACGTGGTATTACATTACTAAGATTATATTCCACAGGGCCTCACTACTCCAAAGATGCAAATAGAAAACCAATAAAATTTGAAACCCACTTTGAACTAAAAGGCAATGTACTTCCATGGCCCGCTAGTAATACTGCTTTAACAATGTTTTCCTGTACGTGCAGTATACCAGGCAAAATATATGTTTGCAATTTTAATTCCGTAAGGAAAGTCTTACCTTCAGTCCCAATGCAGAACATGCCAGCGTGAAATTTTTCAGATGCTAAGTTAGGCAAGGCTTCCTTCCTTCAAAACGAATTGTCCTCACTGTCATTTCTCTGGGCCATCTACAAACTTCCAATATTCCTGCATTTGATTTAATCTTAAAATTCCTCATAAATATGCGCTCACCTTGGCCCTGCTCAGATGTGAAGTTTCTTCTTTTGGTCCCGGAATTTATAGCAACCTGTCCTCAACTTCTGTTTTTAAAAGTAACAATGTTTAATTTAACAATTCTAATGAATTAGTAGTGCCTTAGAGAGTAATAGTTAACATATGTTAAATGGGATTGAAAACATCCAAACCAAATTCCTAAAATGGTCCTTATAGCTTACCATGAAAAATTACTGAAAGAAATTCTTGATTCACTAGTTTCTTTTTTTTTTACCTTCATCCTTTCATAATTCCTCAATATTTTAGATTCTCTACAAAAACTGAATTCTTTTTCTCAGTTAATTAATTAAACTTCTCCCCTAAACTGAACTCTTATCAGATGCTGGAAAAATGGAAAGGAGAGATGAAATGACCTAAGAGAAGCATCCTAAATTTATCTTTAATATTTTTACTTTGTGTGATGGTTAATTTTATGTCCTGAGATCGTAGTCCAGATATTTCCTCAAAGTTCATTCTAGATGTTTCTGAGGAGGTATTTTTTTTCTTCAAATAGGCTTATCATTTAAAAATTGTTTAATGTTTATTTTTGAGAGAGAGAAATTGAGAGAGAGAGCCGGGAAGGGGCAGAGAGAGAGGGAGACACAGAATCCAAAGCAGGCTCCAGGCTCTGAGCTATCAGCACAGAGCCCAACATGGGGCTTGAACCTACGAACCATGCATTCAAAATGGAGTGTTCTTCCAGAAGGATAAGAGTTCAGCTACACACACACACACACACACACACACACACGCACGCACACACACACACTCATATAAAAGCTCATTATCTGTGTCCAAGCTGAAACCCAGGATGGAATTAGAATCCTTGGGAGGGTACCTTAAGCATCAATATTTTTTTTAATTTCCTAGTGATTCTGATGTTAAGGTTGAGAATTACAGTGTAAGAGTTCTCAACCTGGATGTCACAGACTCCCAAAGTAGTTGTGACTTTGATAACAAAAATCTCTGTATTCACTAACTTCTGATGGAAATGTAGCTTCCCCTTCTATTACCGACTGAGATACTAACCACAGTAGTATCCATAGTGCTTTGCTGCCAGTAGAATCTAAAGACAGATTCTGATGACATTACACAAAGTTTGCAGGAAGCTTAAGGTTATACTCATGGATGACTACCCTGTTCTTCTCTTATTTATGATGTCTGCCACCACATATTATTATGTAATACATTCATAAAGAGTTGCACATTTTTATCTCTCTATGGTAAATTGGTTTATAGTTCTTCTTAGATGTACCTTTAATAACCTTGACCTAAGCCAAAGTCGGACACTAAACTGACCGATCCACCCAGGCGCCCCTCAAATGGGCTTAACATTTAAATGAGTGGACTTTGAGTAAAGCAGATCAACTTCCATACTGTGGAAGAATAATACGTTGTTTGAATTCACTAAAGAGACGAAGAAGTTCCCTTTGTCTTTGGATACAATTATTTTTTACTAGAACTGAGTCCAAGTTGTAAGAGATTCTATAGTCCTTGAACAAAGGGCACTGGACAACAGAGTGAATGCTATCTTGACTGCATTTTTACAAAACATCATCATGCAGTGTAAGTGATTGAATCTTAGAGAAAATATCTCTGGAGACAGAAAGAATTACCAAGAAATTGTAATGGAGTAAAAGCAGTTATATGTTGGCAACCCAGACATTTTTCTATTTTTCTCCAATAATGTGACCCAGATATTTTGCTGAAACACTGTTTAATACACTGAAAGCCTAACTTAATACAGAGTTAAAAATAGATGCAGTTACCTATCAAAAAGAGAAATAGTTTTCTCCCCAAGCTTTCAACCAAGACTAAGAAATATATTAAATAACTAAAGTACCCTTTCTATAAATACCTTCCTTATTCAGGGATATATATTTGAATACTGAGATCCATATTGAGCTGACCAAGCATCTGCAATATTCATTCATTTTATGAGATAATGCTATTAACAATTATGCGCTTACATAGTAGATAGCCTAGATGTAATAGAGAAATTCCTAGAAACACACAAATTATCAAAACTGACTCAAGAAGAAATAGAAAATCTAAAAGAGGTATTACAACTCAAGCGATCTGAGTAATCAAAACCTCTCAGCAAAGATAAGTCCAGGATCATACAGCTTCATGGTGGATTTTACCAAACATTTGAAAAAGAATTCTGAGCAAACCTTCCTAAACTCTTCCACAAAATAGTAAAAGAGGTCATACTTCTAACTCATTCTGTAAAGCAAAAATTACTCTAACAAGACCAGACAAAGACAATACAAGAAAACTAGGGACAGATATCCTATATGAATATAGAAGACAAAAATCCTCAGCAAAATATTAGCAAGCCAAATCTAACAGTGTATTGAAAGGATTATATGCCATGACTGCAAGGATTTATCCCAGGGATGTAAGGGTGGTTCAACCTAAGAAAATAAATCATTGTAATATAGCAATAAATAGATCAAAAGGAGAAAACCACATGATTCTTTCAAATTACACAGAAATAGCATTTAACAAAACTCAAAACCTTTCCTAGATAAATGCATTCAGAAACTAAGAATAGAAAAATATTCCTTCCAAACAATAAGGCCACATCCAGCGCTATCATCACACTTACCAGTGAAATACTGAAAGATTTTCTTCCTAAGATAGAAATCATACAAAGTATGCTCTTGTCATTGTCATTTAACCTTGTACCAGAGGTTCTAGTCTAGCCAAAGCAATTTATGGAAGAAAGGAAGGAAGGAAGGAAGGAAGGAAGGAAGGAAGGAGAAAGAAAGAAAGAAAGAAAGAAAGAAAGAAAGAAAGAAAGAAAGAACAAAGAAGGAAAGAAGAAAGGAGAGAAGAAGGAAGAAAGGCAGAAAAGAAGGAATGAAGGAAGGAAGGAAAGGCATCCAAATTGAAAAGGAAGAAGTCAAAATATCTATTGACATATGACATGATCCTTTACATGGAAAATAATAACCCACAAAAATCCAATTGAGTTATTAAATTTAGTACAATTGCAGGGTACAAGACTGACATAAAAATCAGTTTTGTTTCTGTACACCAGCAACAAACAATCCAAAAGAAATTATTTTTGTTTTATTTTATTTTTTAAGTTATTTATTTATTTATTTATTTATTTATTTTGAGAGAGACAGAGACTGTGCGAGTGGGGGAAGGGCAGACAGAGAGGGAGAGAAAGGATCTCAAGCAGGCTGAGTGCTGTGAACACAGAGCCCGATGTAGGGCTCGAACTCATGAAACCGTGAGACCATGACCTGAGCTGAAGCCAGGAGTTGGATACTTAACTGACTGAGCCACCCAGGTGTCCTCCAAAAGAGATTTTTAAAAAAATATCCATTTTATTTGCAATAGCATCCTGAAGCATTAAATACCTGTGAATAAATTTACAAAGGAGGTGAAAGATATTTACACTGAAAATGATTAAACATTACTGAAATAAATTAAAGAATAAATGTAAAGACATTCTCTGTTTTGAATTGAAAGACATAATATTGTTAAGATGACCATATTTTTCTAAGCATTCCACTGATTAAATGCAATTCTATTAACAGGCTTTTTTTGAAGAAATGGAAATGCAAGCCCTCAAATTAATATGGAATTAGAAAACAATAGTCAAAACAAAATTTTAAAAGAAAAACAAAGCTAGACGTCTACTCAGTGATTTCAACATTTACTCAGTATTCATATTCAACATTATTCAAAGCTACAGTAATCAAAACAGTATGGTACTGGCATAGGTTAGACAGATGGAATGGAAATAAACCCATACATCCATGGATAATTGATTTTTTTAATGTTTATTTATTTTTGAAGGAGACAGACAGAGAGCAAGTGGGGAAGGGGCAGAAAGAGAGGAAGACACAGAATCCGAAGCAGACTCCAGGCTCTGAGCTCACAGCCCAGAGACTAATGCGGGGCTCGAACTCCCAAACCTTGAGATCATGACCTGGGCTGAAGTCAGAGGCTTAGCCACCTGAGCCACCCAGGCACCCGGTGATTGACTTTTTGACAAAGGTGTCAAGATCATTTATTTGGGGAAAAAAAGCAGTCTTTTCATCAGATAGCAATGGAAAAACTGGACATCCACATGCAAAAAAAAAAAAAAAAAAAGTAGACATCTACCTTATACCATAAACAAAAAATTTGCTCAAAATGGATCGAAAACCTACATAAAAGAGATAAAACTGTAAAATTCTAAGATGAAAACATAGAAGTACACCTTTATGTCCTTGGATTTGACAAAGGATTCTTAGATAAGACACTAAAAACATGAGTAAAACAACAAATAGATAATTAGATTTCACTCAAATTAGAAACTATTTTGGACATCAAATGACAATATGAAGAAATTGAAGGACAACCTACTGAGTGGGGGAAAGTGTTTGCAAGTTATATCCCTAATAAGGGTCTACAATCCAGATTATATAAAGAACTCTTACAACTCAATCATAAAAATACAAAGGATCCAATTAAACACACACACACACACACACACACACACACACACACACAGAAATGACTTAAATAGACACCCAAAGAAGATATGCAAATGGCCAGTAAGCATATACAAAGATGCGGGACATCACTAATCATTAGCAAAACCATATCAAAATCACAAGATACCATTTCGCACCCACTTGGATGGCTAAAATAAATAACGATAATAATTTCTGAAGTTGCAAGTGGTATCGAGTATATGGAGAAACTTGGGCCCTCATATATTGCTGGTGGAAATCTAAACAGTTTAATCCTCTGTGAAGCACTATGCTGTGGTTCCTTAAGAAGCGAAACATACAATTTTCCTATGACCCTGGCGTTGGACTCTTAGGAATATAGCCTAAAGAATTGAAAATAAATATTTAAGTAAAAGTATGTACATAAGTGTTCATGGAAACACTATTCACAATAGCCAAAGGGTAGAAATAATATAATATTCATCAATCAACGAATGGATGAACCAATTATTATACACACACACACACACACACACACACACACACACTGAAACATTCACCAACAAAAAGAAACCTAATACTGAAAATGGGCCACAACACAGATGCTGGAAGAGAACGTTATGTTAAGTGTAAGAACCCAGACACAAAAGGTCATGTAACGTATAATTTTTTTATGCCCTTAACAAGCAAATCCATAGAGACAGAGAGCAGATTGATGGCCCCGAGAAGCCGTGTGGAATGGGAACAGGATCACCAGTTTACAGATATGAGTATCACTTTGGGGTTGACGAAAACTCAAAACTGGATCGAAACGATGTTCACACAACCTTGTGAATGTACTGAATCCTCCTGAATTGTCTACTTCAAAAAGACTAATGCTGTGTCATGTGAATTTTACCTCCACATTTTTTTTTAATGGGCAAAGGATGGTGTGCCTGGGTGGCTCAGTTAAACGTCGGACTCTTGATTTGGACTCAGGTCATTATCTCTCGGTTCGTGAGTTTGAGCTCCACATTAGGTTTTCTGCTGTCAGCACAGAGCCCACTTTAGATCCTCTGTACCCCCTCTCTCTCTGCCCCTCCCCAGCTCTCTCTCTCTCAAAAATAAATAAACATTAAAAATAAATAAATGGGCAAAGGATCTGAGTAGGTATTTCTCCAAGGATGATATACAATATGCAAATAAGTGCATGAATTGTAATTTATCTGGAAAAAGCCAATCAAAAACCACAATGAGGTGTCACTTCATACCCAGTATTACAGTTGTAATAGAGAGAATTATACATCTTGATAAGTATGTAGAGAATTTAGAACCCTCATACTTTGTGACGGTAATGTAAAGGTCTATAGTTTCATCGAAAAAGTTTGTCGTGTGCTCAAACAGATAAACCCTGAGATACCCCGAGACCCAGAAAATCCACTCCAAGTATAAACAAACTCAGGAGATCTGAAAACATAAAACTTACACACAGAAGAGGCATCCACATGAAACCCTATACACAAATGTTCACAGCAGCATTGTTCATGATAGCAAACAAGTGGAAACAATTCAAATGTCAATCAACTGAATAAATAAACACAAAGTGTATATTCATTGAAAGAAATATTACACAGCTGTGGATGAACTTTGAAAAAATATAATACAAAGTGAAAGAAAAAAGCCAGAGACAAAAGGAAATATATTTCTTGATTCTATCTAGAGTAAATGTCCAAAGTAAGCAAATCCATAGCGACAGAACATAGAGGAATGATTTCTAAGGCCTGGGTCGGAGGGCAGGATGTAGAATGCCGGCTAACGGGTGTGAGGTTTTTTTGGGGGGGAGGTGATCTAATGTTTTCTTGTTAGATAGTGGTGATGGCCACTTTCCATGATGAAATTAAAGACCACTGATTTGCACACTCTCTGAGGGTAAATATTCTGGAATGTGAATTCTATCTCCACAAAAATTCTCAAAGAAAATATAGGACTAAGTCTCCTTCACTGATGGGGCACCTGGGTGACTCAGTCGGTTAATTGCCAGACTTCAGCTCAAGTCATGATCTCGAAGTTCATGGGTTCGAGCCCCGCGTCAGGCTCTGTGATGACGGCCGGGAGCCTGCTTCAGATTCTGTGTCTCCCTCTCTCTCTGTCCCTTCTCAGCATACACTATCTCTCTCTCTCAAAAATAAATAAACGTTAAAAATAAATTAAAAAAAAAAACAACTTCACCAGCCACTTGAACCCTGGTGAGATTCTCATACACCCCAAGTAAGTTGGTGCAGTTGAATTCAAATATCCTCCTTATTCTGACTTTGATAAACAGCGGAACTCAATAGCTGTGTCTCAATGCACAGCAGTTAAGTGTACAGAAATTTACCTACGTCCATAGAATAATAACAATTCATTGAAAACAATAATGAGCGATGTGGGAAGAAATCCCTTGCTTCTTTCTTTCTTTTTAAAGCTTGTTTAGTTTGAGAGACAGAGAGACAGCTAGTGCATGAAGGGGAGGGGCAGGGAGATAGGGAGAGAGGGAATCTCAAGCAGGCTCCACACTGATCTCATGAACTGTGAGACCACGACCTGAGCCAAAATCAAGAGTCAGATGCTTAACCAACTGAACCACCCAGATGCCCCAGAAATCCCTTGCTTCTTTCCAATGGTTCACATGGTTCCTTGTCGACCTGTCCTCTCTTCCCCTTGTTCTCTAGTCTCTTGCGTGGGGCTATGGGTTCCTGACTACCCTTACTTATTCCCAGGATCTGAGTCCCTTTTACTCCTATTCAGGTTCCTCAACAGGTAACTGTATTGAATAGTGAGTCTTAGATTAAACACACACACACACACACACACACACACACACACACACACTGGACAGAAGTCATACAGAACTGTCCTGAAATCCCAGCTCAGTTCTCTGCCAGCTGGGTGAGCTCTGTGCAATTCTATAAACCTCTCTGACATTCAGTGAAAATACCCACCTTAGAGATGTGTGATAAAACCAAATGAAATATGTGTTTGGCCGCTCTCACCATCTCTGGCGCACAGATACACATTTCTCATGCCCTAGCTCTACCTGGCTGAGTTCTGTGTGACACTCCCAAATCTATGATGTGGCCAAGTCCAAAAGTCTGCCTTATTCCTAATGCTGGGGTGGAGAACCATTCTAGATTTTAAGACCATAACAAAACCAAGGACTGTCCCCACCCTCCGCCCTGACCAGGCTGTACCAGGACTGTGGCCAAATAAAGCTTCCTCATTCATGCTGAGGGCACCTCGGGACAATACAGCAGAGACGAGCCAATGGAAAGGGAGGCTGCCTGGTCCCCAGCCAATTGTGCAGGAGCAGTTAATTACCAGAGCTGCAGGGATTGAGGGAGGGAAGGTATCGATTTAGCCTTGGGAGCGCTGCCAGAGAGAAGGTAGAAAAGCGAAGTGAGCTGAGGCTTTAATCTGACGAAAGATTTCCATCAGATTAAGTTTCCATCTTCCAAATTTAGGACAAAAAGCAGCATGCTATTTCTCTGAGTGGGCCTTAAAACAGTATGAGTAAAATAAAATTTGCTTCACATCCCTGCCAGCATTCTAGTAGGTGTGAAATAGTACCCCATTTTGGTTTTCATTTGCATTTTCCTTTCGGCTAATTATGTTGGGCACTTTTTTATGTGCTCATTGGGCATTCCTATATCCTTTTTGGCGAAGCACACTTTGAAGATGTTTGGCCATTTTTATTGTATTTTCTTTTTCTTTTTATTGACATCCATTTTCTCTATAATTCAAAGGAAGCCGGTAGAATGCTTTGAAATAAACATTCTGTTAATAGCTTAGTGTGCAGTTTTCCTTTTTTTTTCTGCTTTATTTTTTCTTAATTATGGCAAAGTACATGTAACATAAAATTAACCATCTTTACGATTTTTAAGTTTATTTATTTATTTATTTTGAGGAGGGGGAAGCAGAGAGAGAGAGGGAGAGAGAATCCTAAGCAGGCTCTACGCTGTCAGCACAGAGCCCGACATGGGGCTTGATCCCACATCATGACCTGAGCTGGAATCAAGAGTCAGACACTTAGCCAGTTGGGCCACCCAGGCATCCCAGCTATCTTTACCATTTTTAAGTAGGCAATCCGATATTAAATATATTTACGTGGTTGTGTGATCAATCTCCAGAACTTGTTCATTACACAAATCTGAAACTCTATACCCATTAAACTCCCTATTTCCCCCTCCCCCAACCCCTGACACCTGCCATTCTACTTTGTCTTTATGAATTTGACTACTCTAGATACCCCGTATAAGTGGAAACATACAGTATTTGTCTTCTTGTGACTGGTTTATTTCATGAAATACAATGTTCTCAAGGTTCCTCTATGTCGTAGCATGTGTCATAATTTCTTTCCTTTCCAAGGCTGAATAGTGTTGTATTATATGGATATAGTCCATTTGGTGTATCTATTCATTCACCAACGGACAGTTGAGTTCTTCTCCCTCTTGGCTACCATGAATAATGCAATTCAAAAACAGGAGTGTTGGGGCGCCTGGGTGGCTCAGTCGGTTGGGCGTCTGACTTCAGTTCAGGTCACAATGTCACAGTCCGTGAGTTCGAGCCCCGCGTCGGGCTCTGGGCTGACGGCTCAGAGCCTGGAGCCTGCTTCTGATTCTGTGTCTCCCTCTCTCTCTGCCCCTCCCCCGTTCATGCTCTGTCTCTCTCTGTCTCAAAGGTGAATAAATGTTAAAAAAAAAAAAAAAAAAACAACTGGAGTGTACAAATATCTGTTTGAGTCCCTGCTTTCAGTTCTTTTGGATATATACCCAGAGGTAAGCTTGTTAGATTATATGGTAATTTTATTGTGAAATTTTTGAGGAATTACCATACTGTTGTCCATAGCGATGCACCATTTTTTTTATTTTCAGCAACAGTGAACAAAGTTTCAATATATTCCCATTATTATCCACACTCGTTATTTTGTTTCCTTTTATTTGGTAGTAGCCATCATGATGGTGTGAAGTGACCTCATTATGGTTTTGAGTTGCATTTCCTTAATGACTAGCAATATTGAACATTTTTTTATATGTTTATTAGCCATTTTATATCTTTTTTGAGAAATGTGCATTCAACTCTTTGGCTTATTTTATTTTATTAAGTTTATTTTATTTTATTTTGTTTTTTATTTTGTTTTGTTTTATTTTATTATTTTGTTATTTCCTTCCTTTCTTTCTTTCTTTCTTTCTTTCTTTCCTTCCTTCTTTTTTCTTTCTTTTTCTTTCTTTCCTTCCTTCTTTTTTCTTTCTTTCTTCTCCCTCTTTTTCTTTTTCTTTTTCTTTTTCTTTTTCTTTTTCTTTTTCTTTTTCTTTTCCTTTTCCTTTTCCTTTTCTTTCTGTTTGGTGTGGAATCCTTAGTGTTTTCTACATATAAAACCATGTCATCTGCAAGCAGAGATAAATGTATGTCTCTTTTCTAATTTAGGTAACTTTTTCTTGCCCAATTACTCTGTCCAGGACTTCCAGTGCTATTTTAAACAGAAGTGGTAAAAGTGAGTATTCTTACCTTATTCTTGATCTTAGAGAAAAAGCTTTTGCTCTTTCACCATTGAGTATAATGTTAACTATGAGAATTATTCTTTTTCGCTTTTTTTTTAATGGATTTTATTACTTAGAACAGTTTTAGGTCACAGTAATGTTGAGCTGAAGGTACAGAAATTTCCCATGTGTCCCCTGCCCCATACATGCATACCCCCCCCCCATCAGCATACCCTGCTATAGTGTGACATTTGCTAAAGTTGATGAACTTACAATGATACAACATTATTATCCAAAGTCCTCAGTTTACACTTGGGTTCACTCTTAGTGTTGTACATTCTATGAATTTGGATAAATGTATAATGACACGTATTGACGTTCATGGTATCACATAGAGTCGTTTGTGAAAAAATCCTCTGTGCTTCATGTATTCATCCTTCCTGTTCCCTAACCTTTGGCAACCTCTGATCATTTTGTTGACTCTATAGTTTTGCCTTTTTCAGAGTGGCATATAATTGGAATCATATAACATATAACTCTTTCAGATTGGCTTCCTTCACTTAGTAATATACATTTAAGATTCCTCCATGTTTTTTCATGGCTTAACAGCTCATTTCTTTTTAGCACTGAATAATATTCCATTACTTCGATGTCTCAAGTTTTGACATCATTTTCACTTTTAAACATTTTTTTATTTTAGCAGAATTGTAAAATTTTATGAATTCTAACTTACACATATTAGATAAATTCGTATATGTATGCATATATGTATGTATATTGATCATGCATATTACATAGTATGTACATTATAAAGAGATAGATATGTAGGTAGATAGTTTTTTTTGTGTCATATCTAAAGAATCCTTACTTATCCCAAAGGTTGTGACTGTTACCTTCTGTTTTCTTCTAGAAACTTTATGGTTTGAGGCTTTATTTAAGACTTTGATTCATTGCAAATTAAATTTTATGTCTGGAGTAAACTAGGACTCAAAGTTCATTTTCTTCGCTATAGATACCCATTTTTCCCCTAGATCCTTTTGTTTTAAAAAATGAAAATAAAGACATTCCTTTCTCTATTAAGTTGAATCAGAGTCTTGGTTGAAAGTCAATGGACCATATGTAGGCGAGTCTATTTCTTTACTCTTTTTTTAAACTTTTTTAAAGTTTATTTATTTATTTTGAGATGAGATTTATTTTGAGAAAGAGAGAGGGAGAGAGAAATCCCAAGCAGGCTCTATACTGTCAGCACAGAGCCCAACATGGGGCTGAATCCCACGACTATTGAGATCATGGCCTGAGTGGAAACCAAGAGTCAGATGCTTAACCAACTGAGCCACCAAGATGCTCCTACTCTCTCTTCTGTCTCACTGATCTAGAGGCCCATCATTCTGTCATTGATACACTACTTGCATATACTTACTCCTCAGCACATTACCTTTATATATCGTTTACTTTTCCATAACACAGGTTATAAAATTATATTTAACTTTGCAGTTATTAATGCGGTAATATTGTGCAAGTTTTCCAATGTTTCTATTTTTCTTAAAATTATTTTGACTATTCTAGATAATTTTCTATCCCATAGAAATTTAAATGCCAATTTTAATGGCAACTTCTTAGAAAGCCTACTTTCAGTTGGGGTCAATCTGATGATAATGAACAATTTAACAATATTGTTCAATTTGTTAACATGGTATATCTCTCCCGATGTTTAGTAATTTATTGTTTTCAGTGTACAGGTGTTAAAGAGCTTTGGCTGACATTTTTCTCAATATGTGAGGTTATTGTAAGTGGAAATGCATTAATTAATTTTGTTTTCCAAACTGTGACTGCTAGTGTGTCAAAATTGAACTGGCACTTCTTATATCAATTCTGTATCTTGCAATTTTTACTTATTATTTTAGAAGCCTTTTTTTTTAACTTAAACTTTTCATTTGGAAGCCATTCTTTTTTTTTAATGTTTGTTTTTGAGAGAGACAGCGTGAGTGGGGGAGGGGCAGAGAGAGAGGGAGACACAGATCCCAAGCAGGCTGCAGGCTCTGAGCTGTCAGCGCAGAGCCCGATGTGGGGCTACAACCCACAAACTGCGAGATCATGACCTGAGCCCAGTCGGCCATTTAACCGACAGAGCCACCCAGGGGCCCCTGAAACAGCTTGTGATTCACACGGAGTTGTATGAAAAATAGCGTTCTCATTTACTCTTTACCAGTTCCCCCAATAATATCTTGTCAAACTGCGAAGTGAGATCGTAAACCAATATATTGGCATTGATACAATCCCCTGATCTCATTTATGTTTTCTGTTTTACCTATTTGCATGTATACGTGCATATACAATACGCGTATACGTATTTGTGTGCATGTTTGCACATTTGCTTCTCTGCCGTTGTCTCACATGTGGGGTTCGTGTCTCAGCATTCAGAACGGCCCCAGAGCCACCAGAACCCCTGGCCTTGCTTCTTTATGATCATACTTACCACCTCTCAGCCAACCCAATCCCATCCCTAAACCCTGGCAACCGCTCACCCTTCTCATTTCTTGGCTACATCAAAGGTGTTGTGTATATCAAGAGTCCATTCCCTTTTCTTGGCAGTGTGTGCATGTTTCTGCTTCCTCGTGTAGCTGCTGCTGTTTATTGAGCATGGGGCACTGCGGTAATACATGCTGGACTCTTAATTCTGTTATATTTCTCTGGAGTGTTAATATATGTTTAAAAAAAAACAGGGGCGCCTGGGTGGCTCAGTCGGTTAAGCGTCCGACTTCAGCTCAGGTCATGATCTCAGGGTCTGTGAGTTTGAGCCCCGCGTCGGGCTCTGTGCTAACAGCTCAGAGCCTGGAGCCTGTTTCAGATTCTGTGTCTCCCTCTCGCTGACCCTCCCCTGTTCATGCTCTGTCTCTCTCTGTCTCAAAAATAAATAAAACGTTAAAAAAATTTTTAAAATAAAAAAAAACAGTGAAATTACCAGCCGATCACCTTGAACTTGGGGAAATCTGAATTTATGTTTTGTTAGGGCCACGCTGTGGAAAGCCCGCGGTGTGTGCCCCACCCCTTCTGGCTGGAAGGGATACACATTTCAAACTGTCACCACTTCAGTGGGCAGTAACTGAACCTCTCCTCGGGTTGCTCTGCCTTTCAGCCCTTTTATTCCACTGAATCTATCCCATGCTTGTGGAGCTCAGTGCAGGGCCAAGGACTTAGGAGATTTTTCTTTCACATTTCTGGATAACCTTTTTGGGGCTCGTTCTTGCCCCCACTCCAATTTTCATCCCGCCATCTCTTCTCTCCCTCTTGATAACTCAGGACAAGGGCACCGTGTCCAAGTGCTTTGCTCTCTTGTCACCCTTCCCCATGGGAGGGAGCTTGGAAGTGCCCGGAGCAAAACTGTATGAACATGGGTCTCAATGAGCGGGCTTCCCTTCTGTCAAGAAGGGACTTTATTCCTGTTTCTATCTACCTTTGTGCCTTCTATAGGGCTTTAAAGTAGTTTTTAAAATATTTGTCTAGAATTTAGAGTTGCTGTGTGGGCGATTTATTTTGATAAAAGCTACTCTGCTATTTTCAGAATTGGAACTCTAAAAAAAAAAGAGCATACTTTAAGTTTTGCAAACAATTCATCATTGTCATTAAAAGTTTAAGAGCTTTGTACAATAAGGAAAAAAATTATTCTAATTGTGCTTCCTAAAGACATTGTATAAATGATATGCCAATTATATAAAGCAATTAGGTATAATATATATTTACACATATATCAAAACAATTTTAGGACTGAAAAGACTTCAGAGATGTTCTTTTTTTTCTTTTTAAATGTTTTTAAATTTATTTTTGAAAGATGGGGGGGGGTTGGTGCAGAGAGAGACAGGGAGACACAGAATCTCCAGGCTCCAAGCTGTCAGCCCAAAGCCCCATGGGGGGCTCAAACACAAGAACTGTGAGATCATGACCTGAGTCAAAGTTGAGGGCTTAACCGACTGAGCCACCAAGATGCCCCATTTTCAGAGATTTTCTAAATGAAATCTCTAATTCTTTGCAAGATTGAATATAGAATGAAGTCCTGGAAATATGGGAAAACTTGTCAAAGCTCACAGATAAGTGGAAGAAGAGAGACTTAACTACAAAAAAAAATTTTTAATGTTTATTTACTTTTGAGCGAGAGAGAGAGACAGGGTGTGAGCAGGGGAGGGACAAAGAGAGAGGGAGACACAAAATCCGAAGCAGGCTCCAGGCTCTGAGAGTCAGCAGAGAACCCGACGTGGGGCTCGAACTCACGGACTGTGAGATCATGACCTGAGCTGAAGTCGGACGCTTAACCGACTGAGCCACCCAGGCGCCCCTTAACTACCAATTTTTAAACCATCAACTCAGTGCTCATTGTATTGTTCTGGAATTTGTTAATGGTCTAATGTCTTCTATCATGCAAATGAGGTATCATATACCATCTTGTGGAATCCTGTATATTCAGTCTTGCTCAGACTCACATATACTTATGGTTAGGATGATGGGACATTCTAAAGTCATTTCAAATAATTTTCCATGACAGTCCCCAGAAAAGGGTGGCAATAGTTATGACTGATGTTTATCAGTTGAGGGAAGGAGGGAAGGTCTGAGGGAAAAGAAAACAAGGGAGGTCACAAAAGTGATTCCCTGTTTTCTCCTCATTCTCTGGCCACATAAGGCCTTTTTTATCCAAGTATGTGGACAATGTCACTGGTATTTCACGACTATAGTACGGAGGTATAGAGATTAGCCTAGAAAAGCAGAGTATTTGGTGAGGATGTATGAAAAGTTCATTACAACTTAACAAAAATGAAAAAGACGTAAAAAGAGGACAAAGACTGAAATAATTATGCCAGCTCTGACAGAGGCTGGCATAAGGGACCAGAGACACAATATCTTTGGTCTTTTTCCCCCCCTTTTCATTAATAAGTATTTAAGATTTTTAAAATCTTCATTTTCTTTCTATAATTTGAGCTATCGAGTGCTTTCTAATGTTGTAATCAAATAATACTTTTCTTTTGTGTATTATTTTTAAGCTTACTCAGTTGCCTGGCTGCCTGCTTTTGATATATTTTGTTTTGCCTGTCTTTCTACCTTCATGGAATCAATGTAAACAGCATTTTCAGCAAATTTGGGGGTAGCTAATTTTCATTAACAGAAGAATGACTAAAAATAATAATAAACATTATAATAATAGCAGCTAGCCTTTATAGAGCTATGTGGTGGGCTTTCTCTAAATATTAAATCAGTAAATAATTTCCAGAATCTGATATGGTAGGCAATATTAATATTCTGATTTTACAAATGGGGTAATCAAAGCCCCGTGGAGTTTAGATCTTGCCTAATCTGCTGGTTAGTGAAAAAGTTGGGACCCAAATCCTGGTCTTCCTGACGTCAAGTCAATGAATTTAACATATGCTGGCGTATGTTATGTGCATCCTTAAGAAAAAACTTCCGTAAACTTTGAATATGCCAATATATTGTCGTGGCAGATACACATCTTTCTCTGGTGATGACTGAGAATCTCCAAACTCTTGGATGATGTCAACTGGTGTCTCCGTATGGTCTTCAGTGAAGGGCTGGAGTCAGTCAAACGTTCATGTCTCCTGACAGACACCGTGATCAGTATTCTCTGCCGAGAGCTTCTCAGAGGTAGTCAGCCATGCTGGATTGATGCTCCTTCGGTAGAAGCATTTGTTGAGTGATTTGACCAGGTCATTTTTGTTTCTCCATGTAGCCTTGAGATTCTATGATATTTTTAATTGCAATGCATTGGATGCAAAGAACAATTAGCTGCCCTAATTTAATATTTCCAAGCAAATTGATTCAGACACATTAACCCCAGTCGGATTCATACATGGACAACACCAGGGTCAATACGATGCAAAGGGTTTGTTCATATATCATTGATACAATCTATGAATAAAGAATGAAAATACGTAGGTTTGATTACATCTCCATGTGCCAGGTACCTGCTTGCTGAGATTTGTGTCTAACCTTGCTCTGCTGTTGATGACCAAGTTGACTTCAACAGGTGGCTTCTCACAGGCTCCCTTGGACACTGGCATCCCTCTGGACCACCAGTGGAAGAACAGCCATAGATTGGAGGATGGTAGGAAAGGAGAAGTCAGAGTATTTTCCCCTTTTCTTTTGTCCCCTTGTGCCATTTCTTTCAGGACCTCTGTCCTCTGTAATTTCAGCACCTACTTGGTAGGCAAAGCCATGAATCCTGAGCTCTGGTCACATTGCCTTCTCGCCTGTGCCGCTGTCTTGAGAGGTGGCAGCATCTTTCTTAACTTCTAGGTTGCTTCACCCCTCCCTGTGTACCTTCAGCGATTACATCATCCAGGTATCCAATGCCCTGTATTACACTCCCTCTGTGTGAAACTAGTACAGATCTTGATTTCCTAACTGGGATTCATTTGGAACATATTGCAATTGATGTGAAGCTCTTACATTTGGAAGATACCGTCTGTTTAACTGCCTGAAAAGTAGAATGTATGGCGCCCAACTGGCCAGAAGAGAGACTGCCTGGGAAATGGATGGGGCACCTGGAAAGCTGAGCAAGAATGACTTGGCTTTTTCCAGGCGGGCTTCTTTTACATGCATTTTTCTGCTGAGATCATCAAGTATTGGTTTTACTCTTGTAGGTGTCCTGGTTTGAACAACACATCATATCACACGGTCACCACACTGACACTCAGTGAAGTCCATGGTGTCCATTAGGAGACTGAGAATGCACAACCATAGTGGTGGCGGCAATGCCTGCCTGGGGGCGGTTGGTGCCCAATGGTGAAAGGTGACGAAAAGGGGTGGGAATGGTGGGTCCAACAGTGATGCCAAAGAAAGAATTCAGCAGAACAAGAGAAAGTGAGGACTGACTGGTTGTGTGAGCGAAACAGCCTCATTCGAAGGCAGAGATGCTGGTGCAGAGATAACAGATGATGGCAACTTTGCTGACGTTACAAGTAGAGAAAGTTGAACTGGAGACACCATTGGGCCCCCTGGGGAGGAGGGACCTGGTAATGACCCTTTGAGTAGTCCAGACTTATGGCTGCTCAGAAAGCCTCTAAGGATGGATCAGCATGGGAAGGTTGCTGAAACTGGGGGAAAGGTGGGAATTCAAACAGAAGACACGTTGCATTTCAAAGGCCAGGTCCACTCTCCTGGGCTTTTTTGTTCTGCAGCCTCTGCCCTGAATAAGAATGGATTTTCCAGTTCAGCTGCCAATCAGTTGAATATTTATTCCATCTTCCCACCAAATAATATTTTTTAAAGCACTGAACTATGCCAGGAGAAGAGAGCTTTTAAAATAGATGATTAAGCCCTAGAATTTTAGGAAGGTTGGGAAGTCATTTAAAACTTTCTCCAGAATTATTCATTCATCCCTTTAAAATATTGATCAGGCTAGAACTTCCTTTGCCAACTGCTGTTCTGTTTCAACCAAGGCACAATTGTATGCGGAGTGCATTAATAATCCACAAATTCCCTCTTCCAGTCCATAATATCCACATCCCTCCTTCCCTCCCTCCCTGCCTCCCTCTCTCTCTCTCTCTCTTCCCATCCCCTTACCCTCCATCCACGATTTAGCACCTGCAATATATCTCACCTGTCAGGTGACAAGCATGATGAGAATAAATTAAATGATGATCTATTAGCTCACGATGTCCACAATCTAAGGACATGTTAAAAAGTTGGGTTGGGGTGCCTGGGTGGCTCAGTCGGTTAAGCGGCCGACTTCGGCTCAGGTCATGATCTCGCGGTCTGTGGGTTCGAGCCCCACGTCGGGCTCTGTGCTGACAGCTCAGAGCCTGGAGCCTGTTTCAGATTCTGTGTCTCCCTCTCTCTGACCCTCCTCGGTTCATGCTCTGTCTCTCTCTGTCTCAAAAATAAATAAATGTTAAAAAAAAAAAAAGTTGGGTTAACTAATTAGAGCATTGGAAAAGGGATGCAGGAATGTGGACACATAGGAAAACGTTATAAAGTTACCAGAAAAACAGGGGGAGCCATAAGTTCACATATCTTTATCTGCTCTGGTTCTGTACAAAGGCCATGTTTTATTGTTATTTTGGACATAATCTTTTTATCTTCACAGCCTTAAAAGAGAGGTCGTATTTTTCCTATTTTGTAGCTAGAAAACCAAAGATCATGGAGCCTCATTTTTCATGACTGAATAGAAATAAATGGCAGAACCAGAGCATGATCCCAGGCTGTCTTTTCCACAGGTAACATGTGTGGGCAACAGAAATGGATTTAGAGCAGAGGCAAAGTGCTAGCTGGGCGTGGATTATTATCAAGTGGCCAGAAAGGAAGAGCATCTTGGGCAGAAGGAACAGCACCAGCAAAATGATGGTTCAAAATAGAATGCATTTAGGATAAAAGAATAGAAAAAAGCATGCAGCCGGCAAGCAAACATTAATTCTTACTACACTGTAATATGGAGTGGAGTGGGGTTATTTGTGCTTTATTGAGCTGATGATTTAATGTGTAATATGATACCGGAGTAAACTGTTGCCATAAAGAGACAAATGACTTCTACATTTTTATGGTTTCCAGTCACTGTATTGTCGACAGAGCACTCCAGGAAAGCACGGTCTTTCACTCTCTTGGAGCATTTCATAAACCCTCCTCTAAATGCATCTTGTCTACCAGGGCCCAGAGCAAAATTGAAAGAAAGTAATTTATTTGCTGAAGCTCGATGGCTATTTAGAGGGAGCTTAATGCAAAACATCAGAATGAATCTCTAAACAAAGTGCTCTCTCATTGTGTTTGTCTATCGCTCCAAAGTTAAAAGTTCCATTCAGAATTACAACACGCAGTCACAATCGCCATGGGGAGTACCTGGAAGCATCTTTGCTGTAAAGTGATTGTTTAATCTCGGGTGCCCAACTGCAGTGATTATAGCCTCAATTGAGTACCACTTTAAGATTAAAGCCTGCTGAAATAAAGATGTAATAACATTTAAAAACGATAGTGCTCATGAATAGAACAAGAATGAGTTATGGTGTTTGGGAGAAAGAAGAAGAAGAAGAAGAAGAAGAAGAAGAAGAAGAAGAAAAAGAAGAAGAAGGCTGGGAAGGAATTTTAGCACTCTGCTGTTCTAGCACCAAAGCCTGTTTTGACACTATATAAATAATTGAGTGCGGCTGTTTCAACATTTCAATAAAACTTTATTTATAACAACAGGCCATAGATTGCTGGCGCTTACCCCAGGGTACTTATTTCCAAGCCCATCTGATGCATGCATCCCATTTATGGCACTGTGGTGGGTTGTCCCTTCTATGACTCCTAAGGAAGCATGCCTCTGCCTCCCTACTCTCTTACATGCTCCCGTCCTACACCAATTCTAGGTTTGACCACCTCACATAGCAAGCATTTAGCAAGTATGACATTAACAGAGACTTAACAACTGCCTGTGCACTGGGACTTTTCCTTCTGGGACCTGTCAACTATTAATAATAATATTAATAATATTCCGTTAGGGCACCCCATAATGAGAGATGGTGTGGATAGAGACGTCCACCCGAAGCCTATATCAAGACCACACAAATGACGAGACCGTCTTAGTCCCTGTGGCCTCAGTTGAACCTCCACATGATGACAGCTGCATGGGCGAACCCAGAAAAGGCCAGCAGAAGAACTGTGCTTCTGACATCAGCCAACACACAGACCTGGGAGAAATAAACCACTCCATTTTGGAGTGGCTGGCTAGACAGTAACAGACAACTGGTGACTAACCAGTTATTATCATTATGTTTCATGATAATCTTGAGATCAGGTATGCAGCATGAAAGTTGAAATTACTGGATCTAGGTTTGAATGTGGGGACTGAACATCACCAGTGGTTTGACCCAGAGTGAGGTTGCTACCTCTCTGCCTCTCAGAAATAATCCTGAGAGATAAGATGTGATTTGTAGTTTCATACAGTTAAAATTATTGGTTCATGATATATAGGTATAGATGTAGCTATAGACATAGGTAGATATATTCTTTCTATTATCTACTGACCTATCATCTACCTATCCATCTGTTTCAGATATTGTCAAATATTGCCATATGCCCTTCCAAAGTGACCATACTAATTTCTCCGGCAGCCAGCAATGTAAGGTTCTTCAAACACTCTCCTTTCGGGGGAGCCTGGGTGGGTCGGGTGGTTGAGCGTCTGACTTCGACTCAGGTCATGATCTCGTGGTTTCTGAGCCTGAGCCCTACGTGGGGCTCTGTGCTGACAGCCTGAAGCCTGCTTCGTATTCTGTGTCTCCTCCTCTTTCTGCCCCTCCCATGCTCATGCTTTGTCTCTCTCTCTCTCTCTCTCTCTCTCTCAATAATAAGTAAACATTAAAAAAATTAAAAAAACAAAAACACTCCCCTTTCCTCTATGCTATAAACTGTTTGGAAATAGATTGTGCTGATAAGAGAAACACAGTACACTGAAGTTTTAATTTGCATTTCTTTACATGCATTAACATTCTTTAACACATTTATATGACATTTTCATTCATTTTCCACTGAATTCGCTTTTGAGATCCTCAACACATTTTGTCTAGGGCAACTGAGTTGTGTTCCTTCATAATTCACATGTTGAAACCCTAATGCCCCATGTGATACTTTTGGAGATGAAGCCTTTGGGAGGTAACTTCATTGTGATGAGGACATGAGGGTACGCCCCTCATGATGGAATTAGGGTCTTTATAAGAAGAAACACCAGAGCTATCTCTAAGAGCATGCGCTGAGGAAAGACCATGTGAGGACAGAGCGAGAAGGTGGCTCTCTGTGAAGCAGGGAGAGTCTCACCAGGAACTGAGTCACCTGGCAGTTTGATCCTGGACTTCTCAGCCTCCAGAACTTTCTGTCGCTAAAGCTTCCCTAGACTACGGTATTTTTTTAGGGTAGCAGGAGCCAACAAACACAGTCATGTATGTGGTACATAACTTCCCCCATTTGATGTTTGTGTTTGACTTGATATTTTGTTTGGACATGCAGAATATCTTATATTTTTTGCTATCAATATTAGCAACATGTTCTTTATTGCATTCTTTGGCCTTTATGGTCACCAAGGCCTTTCCCCATCAGTATTTTCTGTAACTATTCCCTGTTTTATTTTAGATCTTTTATTATTTTGTTCATTTTTAAGCATTGGATTCACCTGAATATTTTTCATGTAAGAAATAAAGGAAGAAAACGAGATATGGGGATTCTGATGTTTCCTTGGTTTAGCTTGGGACGTTTTGAACCATCCTCCCACCCGGATAGCGACTCCTTGTTTCAGGGTTATTCTTTCTTTTCTTCATTTCTTAGACTTACTCAGAAAAGTTTTAGAACTTGATATTCTATCCTAATGATCTATCTCTCTATGCCTGCGATGCCAAATTCTTCTAATTGTTGGAGTTTTATCATGCTTTTGAAAATTAATAGGCTTATGGTGTCTCACCATTTCCCTCCAAGCTTTAAAACGCTAATGTCACGTATAGATTTTTCCATATGAGTTTTACAATCAAAGCACCTAGTTCCCGAAAAGGAAAGAGAATTATTTTCCTTTTTTATTGCATAGCATTATGTTCACTGATTAGCTTAGAAAGAAATATCATTTTAACAATGTCAATTCTTTGCATCCAATACCAAAATATGCCTTTCCCTTCGTTCTTGTCTCCTTTAATGTTCCTCAGTAGAGTCCTAAATTTTATTCATGTATTTTCTGAATCCCCAAAGTTCTGAAGGTATTTAATTATTTGTTCCTGTTGTTCTTGAAACGGGAACTTTGTATTCTATTTCTGAACTGGCTTTTGTTTTTGTTTTTTCAGTTTTAGACAGAGAGAGAGATTGCTAGTGGGGGGAAGGGACAGAGGGAGAGAAACTGAGACACAGAGAGAGAGAGAGAGAGAGACTCTCAAGCAGGCTCCATACTCAGCATGAAGCCCACCGGGGAGCTGGATCCCATGACCTTGGGTCATGACCTGAGCCGAAATCAAGAGTCGGTCACTCAATCAACTGAGCCACCCAGGTGCCCCGAACTGGTTACTATTTTATATAGGGGCTCCGATGAGTTCGTATATTCACTCTCTGCTGGCCACTTTGCTCGGTAGATTTTATAATTACTAATATTCTCCCTGAATTTCAAACAGGCAGCTTGAAAATAATTAAAACTTGATGCTCCTATTCCCTGTCAACACAGGGATCCTGCCACCTCCGATTCAGCAGTGAACCCTTGAAATCTGGAATTACCTGGCCTGCACTCACAATCCTGTCTTTCCAGGGTGAGTTTCTTAACTTCTCTGTGGTCAATTTTTTCATCTGTCAAAAAGAAGTTAGCAACAGTGCCTGCCTCATAGGATTGCTGGACGATTGAATGAGTTAATGCTGCTAAAATGTTTAGACCAATGCCTTTTTTTTTGACCAATGCTTTACGTATAATAAAGACTCAGTGAGTGTTCTCTGTCTTTGTTGCCTCACGTACGGAATCCATAAATCGTACAGCAATAGCTATGCATGCTTTGGCTTGCCTGGAAGGGCAATCGAAAGGCTGTATGATGTGATAAAAACGTAAGTGCCTTGCAAATTTATGCTATTATTAGAACACAAAGGAATTGTAAACAGGCAGGTCACACATACATCCATTCATTCAAGGAGCAGTTGCTATATGCTGGTAGAAGTAGAAAGGTCTAAAACCCACTCTCAAATTGTACCTCATTTCACTCAGGAGAGTGTTTTTCAATGTAGTAAAGTCTTTGTTAAGATTAATCCAGACGAGAGATTCAGATTGCTGGTTGGAATTCTCTCTCCAGAGAGTGCCAGAGAAACATACTGATGACCATTCTTTTTGTGAACGTATCAACTGGCCCTTTAACGCAGTGTGGTTGTGGACATAGAGATGAAAAGAAATACGTTGCTAATATTATCTAAGAGAGAGTGGATGCACATCATATGGCAGATAGTCTACTATTTTATATTCACTAAATGAACTACATCCACAAAATTTGGTAAGTAGGCAATAATAGCATCTTTACTTTATAGACAAGAAAATCTTCTCAAAAGTTGAAGTGAATTATCTCCCAGCCTCATATCGTTAGACGGCAGGGGCCAGGGCACCCACCTTCTGATCCCTGGGTCTGTACTCTTCAACAATTCTCTAGACTATGGCAGGCTATGTATGGCTTTTCTACCTCCTTTCCCCAGCCACGTCTCTATCTCCCTGCAGGCACATTATACTATGTTGTCTATTCTGAATGTAGGTATTTGGTGAACAGGAATAATCTGGCATTGGTTATTGATATGTGAATATCAATTGCAAAATGACAGCTCTTTCCAGGATGAAAGGACTGGAAAAAGGAACCAACAAATAAGGAACTATTGGCCTCCCTCTCTCTCTCTCTCTCTCTCTCTCTGCATCTCCCCATGCATTCTCTCTCCCTCAAAGATAAACATTAGAAGAGAAGAAAGGAGTTCTTTAAGTTCATTGTCACAAATAAAGAAACTAAGACTCACAGCTAATGTTACTTGTTCAACGTCATGAAGTTCTTGAGCTCTGCGACAATGACTTAGATTTAAGTCATTGAGACTGAATTTTCTATGATATATTGAAAGTGGTGTTTCCTGTGAGACATTCCAGGCTTTGTCTGTGAAAGCCCCGGGGGAGAATTTAGACAGTAGCCATTTCCCCTTGGCCTCTGAGAACACAACAGAGTAAAGCCAGTTTGCATGAAGTGGTCGGTTCTACTTGATTCCTAGACAGAGTCACGGGCTGTCCTGCTGTATTTTTCAAAACCCGACCCTTCCTAACTTGGCCGTCAAGAGGCATGTGCCCCATTGACCTCTTATTTGTGAGGAAAAGTGAGACCTGGGAAAAGTACTGGCTGTAAGTTGGGAAAAGTGCATTCGCGACAAAATATACCCCAGCTGGCCCTTAAATCTGTGAGAAGTCACACACCATTAAAGAAACCTTGGGAGTCGGAAGGGCTGTGGGAAAACAAAGCGAAACAAGATGGAAGCTAAGTGCATCAGAGTCGCAACCATTGGTGCAATGGATCATCCCTACTAGCATTATCTAATTAAAATTGTATCAGTCATCATCGTAAACAAGGGGCTCTGCCATAATCATCACGATAACATATACAGAGGGCTTACCTCATGTGAGGCGTTACTGTCAACATTTCATTTAAATTCAGTTGCAAATACTCCCAGTGACAATGAAGTGAACACTATTATGATTCTTCCTCATTTGCAGGTAAAGACACTGAAGCTCAGAGAGGTTGAGTAACTGGTCCAATGACACACAGTCCGTAAGGTAGGATTTGTATTCCATCTGGTTTTACAGCCAAACGCTGCACCATATCCTGTCTCTTTTATTTTGTGATTTTTCAAGGTTTATTTTTGAGAGAGAGAGAGAGAGAGAGAGAGAGAGAGAGCATGGGCAGGGGAGGGGCAGAGAGAGAGGGAGACAGAATCCTAAGCAGGCTCTAGGCTCTGAGCTGTCAGCACAGAGCTGGGGGGGGGGGGGATGGTGGTTTGAACCTAGGAACCACAAGGTCATGACCTCAGTTGAAGTCCGATCCTTAACCCCGCTGAGACACCCAGGCGCCCCCATAAACTTTCTCTTTTTAAGTGGCTTTCGTCAATTGTCCTATTGTGTTCTTGATGGTGATAAGGATCCTTTGAGCATTAGCACTTTTCGTGAACTTTTCAGGGGGTCCTTGAAGAGAAACCACTTAGCTCAATCACATCTAAGTTTCAGATGATTTATTTTGGGTCCTCTCAATTTGGTGCGTTGTTCAGTCATTCACTGCATCGGATAAAATAAATTCTCTTACTGACATATTAGACGTGTAATTTTTTTTTTTGTATTTCCTGTAGTGTTCTGCAACGTATATTGTAACGTATGAAGATAATTCTGCCTAAATGTCCGTTAAATTCACCACTTCGTGTGATACCCCGTCTTGTATTTGATAGGGTCTTTTGTCTTAAAGTCTTTTTGATCTGAATTTATCATCGTTAATATCTCATAGTCCTTGGATTCTAGGTATTTGCCTTATATGTAGCCGCCAATTACCTTATGGAAACTTCTTCAGATCTCGGTGCGTATTTTTTTATACAGATTGTACTAACACTTTGCATTTTTGAGGCAAGAGTGATCACTTTCTTTCCTTTTTAAAATTTTTTTAATGTGTATGTATTTTGGAGAGAGAGATCGACAGACGGTGTGAGTGGGGGAGGGGCAGAGAGAGACAGAGAGACAGAGAGAGAGAGCGGGGGAGGTGCAGAGAGAGAGGGAGACACAGAATCTGAAGCCCGACTGTGAGTTCATGACCTGAGCTGAAGTCTGACACTTAACAGACTCAGCCACACAGGCGCCCGGTCCTTTCTTTTTTTTAGATTGAGGAGTAACTTAAACACAGTGTAACACACTTCTGTTAAGTATACACCCTGATGGGGCTCCCGGGAGGCTCGGTCAGTTAAGCTTCTGACTTAAGCTCGGGTCAAGATCTCGCAGTTTGTGAGTTCAAGCCCCTCCTGGGCTCTTGGAGGCTGGAGCCGGCTTCAGATACTCTGTCCCCCTCTCTCCCTGCCCCTCCCCCCCCCCTCTCTCTCTCTCTCTCTCTCTGTCTCAAAAATAAATAAACATTTAAAAAGGTGTACACATTGATGAGTCGAGTATACCCTTGTGGAACCAAAGTACATCAAATTACACATTTCTATCGGCCCAGGAAGTACCTTGGTACCTCGTCTGGTTCCATCAGAGCTCCTTAAGGCAACTACTGTTTTCGTTTCTATTCCCACACATTCGTTTTGCATGTTCCTGAGCTTCTTATTAAATAGCATCTTGCTTGCGTTCGTTTTTGCATCTGGTTTCTTTTTTGCTCACCACACTGTGTCTTGAGTTCATGTAGCTCTGCAGGTCAACAGTCTGTAGTTTCGTCTTAAGTTGTTTTTCTTTTTCTTAATAAAACTCCATTGCGTGATTATGCCCTCATGCTTTTTTTTTAAGTCATTCATCTGTTGATAGACATCTGAATTCCCTGCCAGTTCTTGGCAATCATGATTATTACTACCCTGGGCATTCTTAGAGAGGTCCTGTTGTGATTCTACGCTTTTCTTTCCATTGAGAAATTACCTAAGAGTGGAATTCTTCGCACGTAGGTAAGTGCATATTTAACCTTAGAAGAAATTGCCAAGCAATTCTGAAAAGTGGCTGTATTTTTTACCTCTTTACCATCGATGTGTGCAAGTCGAGTTTCTTTATTCCTTCTGAACATTTGGCATTGTCAGATTTTTGTGGTAGTTGTGGCTTTCTGCCATTCTATGGATATGAGAGAGTTCCTTGCAATGTTTTTAATGTCCATTTTTTGATGCCTCAGCAGGTTACCTTCTCACAGACTTACTGGACAGTAGTATATCTTCTCACTGATGGTCCATTCAAGGCTTTGGTCCATTTTTTTCCCCCCAGTCTGGGCTGTATGTTGTGGCAGGCCTGAAAGATAGGCCATTTGATCCCTCTTTAAGTGAGGACGTCAGCTAGTTTCAATGTTTGCTTCAGCTGCAGAGACCCACCTGGCATAGGAACCCATCCTTCCCAGGGGCAACCTACCTCCAGTGACTAATAGAGGCAGAGGTTTAAAGGCCCGTCCATGTGGGCTCAATGAAGCCAACTCCGAGGCACCATATACGCTTTTCAGAATTGCTTGGCAATTCCTTCTAAGGTTAAATATGCATTTACCTAGGTGCAAAGAATTCCCCGTAGGGCTGGCGAGACTTATGAGGCCTGCATCACGGTTTGGCTGCTCTCTCTGTCCAATCCTCGTTTTTCCTTCCTTCTTTCCACAGGTGTCGGTTACTAATACATAGCCGTATGCTAAAATCTCTGTCTCAGCATCTGCATGAAGAAAACCCCATCGGTGGTCCCTGACACCAGGAATGGCTTGAGAATTGAGTGTGAAGACTGGATTTGAAGCAGAATTATTTGTCACCTAGCTGCCCACAAAGACCCACCATTGGTAGGTATGGCAAGAAAACAGCTAGCGGCACTAAATAATGTCAAATTGGGACCAGGTCCCTGGGATTGAATACCCAGAGTAGGTGAGCTCTGTGGAAAGCTAAACTTGGAACCAGTGCAGGCCTGGTGTGCCAAAATTGGGATTCTGGTTGGAAAATAATGACATTCTGACACCGGGTTGGGGACAATGGGTAGCTGTCCTCTCATGCTTTGAAAATTCAAACTCCTCTGAGCCCGGAGAAGTGGCCCACGCATCCCCATTAAGATCTCACACATAGGAATGAAATCGTATGGTATTTGTCTTTCTCCGGCTGACTTAATTCACTTAACTTGACTAACTAGAATTTAAATTTTTTTAATGTTTATTTATTTTTGATAGAGAGAGAGAGGGAGAGCGCGAGAGGAGGAGGGCAGAGAGAGAGGGAGACACAGAATCTGAAACAGGCTCCAGGCTCTGAGCTGTCAGCACAGAGCCCGACATGGGGCATGAGCCCATGAACCGTGAGATCGTGACCTGAGCTGAAGTCGGATGCTTAACTGACTGAGCCACCCAGGCGCCCCTAACTAGAATTTAAATAAAAACAAAAAACAAACAGACAAAAAAAGATCTAACACACCATTGGGTATAAGAAAGAAAATGAAGAGACACAATCTGTACAACCCCCTCAGGATCTACCCTCACACCCTTCCTGGTGACTGTGTAAGCCACCACTGACAGTAGGAAAAAACTTTTTTTTTAATGTTTATTTATTTTGAAAGACAGAGACAGAGAGCAAGAACAGGGGAGGGGCAGAGAGAGAGGGAGAGAGAGAAAATGCCATGCAGTTTCCATGTTGTCAACACAGAGCCCGAAGCAGGGCTCGATCTCATGAACCATGAGATTATGACCTGAGCCAAAATCAAGAGTCAGATGCTTAACCAACTGAGCCACGCAGGCGCCCCAGTAGAATAGGCCTCTGTAAAACTAGGTTCGCTGATAGCAATGGGGCCATTAGGATCCCAGAACAATAGAGGTCATATGATGGCACTTAACTTCCAGAAACCAGGTAGATAAAATTATCATGAGTGGAAGGTTAGAGTGGCATCCAAGAGGCCTGACGTACACAGACTCATGGGAATGCTTAACAAAATGCATCCCTAGTGGCAAAACAGATGGGTAGACTCAACTTTTACCATTACAAAAAAATAAGAAGTCACGTCCAGAAGGATAAGGACAGTTTTTCCAATTGAAAAAAAAAGTCATGATCCATTGCCAAATTTCTGTACATGCAGCGGTTTTAAAATCTGGAACACAATGCCTAAAGGGGAGTCAGAGCCCCTGGAGGAAGGATCCTGCCACTCTAAGGCAGGGAGATGTAAGGATTCTGCCGTTCGTTCCCCCAAGGCACCTGCAGCCATTTATTCAGGTAACTGCTCTCTGGGGGAAAGGGGAAGGGGAAACTTTTCAGTGGTCTGAGATGATATTGGCAACTGGAAACCTGAAGCGTTCTCTGTTACATCCTTCTGTTAGAAAGGGACATTTGAGGACTGGGTCAATAGCACGGAGTCCTGGCCAGAGTCAGTGTGAAGAATGTGTTACTGCGTCTATGACCCCACTCAGTGCTCACTTCTCCAGTCCCTCAGTAGATAATTGCGATCAACATACTGGGTGTTCACTGCGGGCCCCACAAAGGTCCCTTGGCTGATGTGGTTAAGGGTCATCACAGAAGAGAAGACCTACCAGAATCTTCTGAAACTCTACCTTCCCCCTCCCAGCAGAGAGAGTGAATCAAACACGTCACGCTCTGACTCAGATGGCTAAAATTAGTGCCACCCTTAAGGATGTAAGAGATTCAGAAGTGGTAGACCCCGCCGTATATCCGGGTACTTTGTAAATCTGGCCCTCCCATCAAGCATCCTGGAGGATGACTCGGAAACCTTGAACCTACCTTGCATGGCAAATGAGACGCCGTCTACGTGATTAGGTGAATGGTGTTGATATAGGAGATTATCCAGGGTGATACTGGCCCAAATGTGATCACGGTGACCCTTCTGAGAGGGAAAGAGGAAGAGTTGGAGAAGGAGATACAGAGGCAGAAACGTAGAGTGTGGTGATGGCTCTGAACGTGGAGCAGGTGGCTGTGCCCCATGGAGTGAGTACAGGCAGCCACAAAATTCTGCAAAAGACAAGGAAGTGGATTCCCCTCCCGGAGCCTCCAGAAGGAACCAGCCCTACCAACACTGAGACCTTAGCCCAGGGAAACTGAGTTCAGACTTTAAACCTCTAGAAGTGTCAAAGAATACATTGGTGTTGTTTTGAGCCATTAATTTGGGAGATTTTGTTGCTGTGGCCACAGGAAAATAGCACAAGAGGATTTTTGTTGATCACTTTTAAGAATTCTATCCCCTGGTTGCCTAGACTCGCTTTGATGAAAAGTCAGCCATCGTTCGTTTCCTTACGCACTGTATGAAATACATTTTTTCCCCCTTTAGCTGCTTGTAAGATATCTCTTTATTTTGGTTCTCAGCAGTTTAACTATGAAATGCTTTGGCATATATTTTCTCTTTATCGATCCTGCTTGGCCTTCACTCATCTAGAGGTTAGTGGTTTTAATGGAATTGGAAATATTGGATCGAATGTGCTTCTGGAAATATATCATCTCACCCATTCTCTCTCTCTTCCGATGAAACTCCAGTTCCACGGGTGTGACACTGTTAGCTACTACCCTGTAACTCCCCAAAGTTTTGCTCATTTTCCAATCATTGCCCTCACTTTGAACTACTTTGATTATGTTGGCTTCCTATCTGTAATCTTTTCTTGCACACCGTCCAATTTTGTTGACGCCATCCTCTTTTTTTTTTAATTTTTTAAAAATGTTTATTTATAGGGCACCTGGGTGGCTCTGTCGGTTAAGCGTCTGACTTCAGCTCAGGTCATGATCTCACGGTTGGTGAGTTCCAGCCCCACATTGGGCTCGGCGCTGACAGCTCGGAGCCTGAAGCCTGCTCCGGATTCTGTGTCTCCTTCTCTCTTGCCCCTCCTCCCCTCCGCTCATGCTCCCCCTCTCTCTCAAGGATGAATAAATGTTAAAAAAAAATTAAAAAAAAAAGAATGTCTATGTCACTCAGAACTCTCCCATCTTTTCCTGCAAATGCTTGACCGTCCCTTCCTGCAAATACTTTAAAATACGTATCGTAGTTGGTATAAAGCCCTTGTCTTTGAGTTTCAACATTTGGGTTACGTTTAGGTCTGTCTTTATTGACTAATTTTCCCTGGACTCTGCATCATATTTTTCTGCTTTTCTGCATGCCTGGTAGTGTTTTATTCTGTGGTGGTATATTGTGAAGCATATATACTGTCCGAGATTTGGAGTTCTTGTAGCCTCACTTGTAGAGAGATTGATTTGGGTCCAGCGGGCAGTTAAATTATTGATGGATCATCTCGGTCCTGTGGCAACTTGGGTTTAGGCTTTTTGAGCTCTATTTAAAGTGCCCCTTAATCCTAGGGTGTAACGCTTAGTTCTGTGATGCCCTCACTCCGGAAGCAGGGCCTGTAATGGGTTTCCGATGGAAAGTGTGAGGGTTTTAACAAGACCTTCTCCCAAGCACAGGGGTGTTGGCGTTCATTCTGCTCAACTCTTGAGCCTCCCTGTTAGGGCTTTTAGCTGGATTCCTGGTGTTCATCTGCACACACGTATTTCTGGAGTCTGATAAAAACTGAGATGAATTTATATGCAGACGTTGGGGGTCACCTCCTGAAACCCCTTCCTTTCTGGGATACTTTCCCCAAGTTTCCAGCAGCTCTGAGAGTCCCCAAACCCAACCTCTCATTGCTCGTCCCTGCAACACTGCTACTTTCTGCTTGAGCTCTATTTTCCTTGAACTATCTTGACTAGGGCATGCCCTCAGAGGGGAAGCCAGCTGAAGATAAAACACACGTCTTTATTAAGTATATTCACCCTAGTTAAGAACAATTTCCGAATTCTCACTAATGCACAATTAACATGGCCTCAGCTTTGCGCCTGAGAGCGTCATCTCGGAGCACATTTTATCAGCAAGGTCACTCCGCTTCCCTTTCTCGTTGTTCTGCATCATCCTCCCAGTAGCATATCATAAGGGAAGTTGTGAATCATCTTCCGTTTCTTTGATCCTCCCCCAGAAGGAGCAGTAGAGAACCCCATGTCACCCCACCTCGTACACCCCCTTTATGAACCGCACCACGATAGGCACCGTATCATATTTCTGATTATGTCAGGAAGGTCTGACTCATAATATGCATCTGATCAAACAATTTTTTTTCTTTTATGGAGAAACGTTATGCTCTCCTAAAACTAGAGTTTCACATAGAAAACCGGGTTTGTGTAGAGAATGAGGAAAACATTTAGAAACCTGTACTTTGGTTTTTGTTGGTTTGTTTGTTTGTTTCTGTCTGATGCTGGCGATCCATTGGTAGAGGTGATCTGTTCTTTAACAGGCATAATAAATCATAATAGTGACAAGTGATTCATATAAATAAAAATAGTGACACAAGGTTCAGATCTAGCCTCTTAAACGTAATACTCCTAATAATAGCAGTAATGCGAAGAGTGAACGTGTTCTGGGTGCTTAGTGTTCTGAATGCTCTATTGAGCTTAATCCTCTTATTAAACCTATGAGGTAGCAGGATTTCTAAAAACATTAAGGCACTGTTTATCCCATTTCTTAAAATATAAAGCAACAGCGTGAAATACTAGTTTCATACACCTTGCGGTCCATCCATCTAATAGGTGTCTGTTGAATGTTCTGATCTCTGGGTGCACAAGGAATCAGAAAAGATTCTTGATGGCCTCTATAACGAGACATTGTTACATAAACAAATACGTGGTTACAGTAGAGCACAACAGGTGCCATTGAATGCCCATGGAAGAATCTCACGGACAAAAAAAAAAATAAATAAATAAATAAAAATGGTACATAGATTTTGACTTTACGGAGAGGAAGAATTAGAAGAGTCAGCGAATGCTTTCTGGAGTAGTTAAGTTTCCAAGATGAGATAATACTTCAAACTACATTCACTTTCTCCCCTATTCTTGACCTCCATATTGGATGGAGTGTATATACTTCCTGGCCTCCTGATTTGGGGTCTGGCTAAGATCATTTGCTTTGGCTGGTGGTTATTAGCAGAGATGATCCACAAGGTAAATAGGTTTGCTTCCTCGAGCTCCTGACTTTCATCACGAGAAGAACGTGCCTTAGCTAACCCCTGATCTGAACAGGATGACATACATGTGGCATAGAACCAAGCCCCACCTGCATCGTGGAGGCAAGCCCATCTAGTGGAGCCTGAATCAACCAAACCCCAGTGGCCTGGTAAATGTGCAAGGGACTCATGATACATACCCATGGTATACACCTGATAAGGACTGACCGTCTGTGTCCCTCCCCCTCCCCCACCCTAAACTCATAATCCAATATGATGTTTGGAGGTGGGGCCTTTGGGAGGCGATCAGGGTTAGTTAGGTCTTGAAGGCAGGGACTTCGCGGGATTAACACCCTTAGAAAAAACCAAAACAGACACAAAATCTCTTTCAGTGTAGATGCACCAAGGAAAGACCACTGGAGGACATACAAAGATGGCCTTTTGCAAACCTGTAGACAGGCCCCCACCAGACTCCAATATGCTGGCACCTTTATTTTGGACTTCCCGGCCAGAACTGTGGGAAATTTATGTCTGTTGTGTAAGCCACCCAGCCCATTGTATTATTTTGCGATAGCCACACAAACTGATTAAGGCAATGCCACTGGCATTTTGTGGTTGTCTGTTTCACAGCAAAACCCGACTGACTGGGATAACCGGTAGATTAATCTTCTTCATCATAATACATGTTTAATTCGATACACCTGTCATTGTGCAAAGGTATCAGCCACACCCTTATAAAGCTTTTAATTCCACCCCTATTATTGCTGGTGGATTCGGATCATCCTCCTACAACGTAAATGACTTACCTCTGTGAACTTTCAGTCCCTTCCTTCTTAGAGTGAAGAGAGATACCAAAAAAAATGTTTGCCCAGATGTAGGGTTGCATATGTTTCCATCGATAATGAGCATGGGGAAGAAAAATATAAGAGAAAGTATGTAAGGATACATACTCAAACCTCTTCTTTGAGTCAAATTTAGCTTCCACAGAAAAGCTTGGCAATTGGCTCTTATATAAGATATCTGATCACTATGCATGCATTCAAGCCATCACCTCTGCCTAGTACAGAAAATACTTGAGGAAAAAGGGGCGTGGGGGGCAGAAAGCAACATTTTGCTAATGCAACTTATGCTTTTAGTGTGAACACATGTTATCTTAAAATTCTTCATTTCAACAGATTTTTATTTTTCAAAAGGCAACAGAGAGTGCCAAGGGAGATAATAAATGAATTTTCCTCCCTCCAACTCTCTTTTCCTGACCTTTATCAAAGTCCACTTTGTTCTCCTTTGGGGAAGAAAAAGTGATTCGGATCGTCTTCCTCAACCACGAAAAAAGTCTGAGGAAAGAACAAATAAAAGAACTTCTCATCTGGTCATAAAACAATAATTAATTGCACCATTAAGTAACCTGTACAAATCTGGTGGGGGGGGGGGGAATGAGAGAGAAAGAGAAACCTCCCTGAGAAATATTCCCAGGGGACTGATGTTAATCGAAGTCTGTGTGTGATTCAAAGAAAGAAGAAAGGAAGCCTTAAGAAAATGAGACCCATAAGGAGGTCTTGAGTGTAGTACCCTAAGGAGGGTGAAGGAAAACACTTTTCAGGGATAGAATCTTTTGTCTGGTGAGCCTGGTTGATCAGGTCACACGGATGCTTTGTGAATTAACATCAAAGTAAAGTTAGCTTGCAGCTAAGACTTATTTATTTATGCTTTCATGAAAGATTTGCTTCAGGGTAGATAAATAGATGTTCTGCAGGGAATGCGTGATTTAGCAGCATGCAAATCCACTGTCCCTCTTCTTCATGGTACCTATTCTTAGGTCAGTTGTTCTGGTTTCTAGCCCAAGATTTGAGCAATTTGACCATATCAGGACCTCTTGGTTTGGCTTGCTTGTCAGAAGTATCCCAAGCATTTGAACAGTGACCGGTGCTTACATGATGTTCAACGTGTACTGGTTAAAGAGAAGGTTGCACAGGTACTGTTAAAGTTGATGACTTGACCTTCTCCATGATTCTTTTAGTAACAAACTAAGTAGAAATTAAGGAAGCAGTGAGACAAGTTAGAGAGAAACTCTGGAAATAAATCCAAGATAATCTAAGATACTCCTGCAAGGCTGGTCAAGGGCACAAGCACTGAGGATGAAAAGGAACCAAGAGCAGGACCTTCTAGAAACAGACATGTTATTGTCTTGGAATGTTTTTCCCGACATCCAGTTTCCTTTCTTCCCCTGATAAAGCATAAGGAAGGTTTACTTGTTCATTGATCTGTCTATTCAACCAGAATTTATTGTCTTAGTCTATGTCCTCTCTAAATGTAACCCTGAGATAAAAATTGTATTTGTTAAGTGAAAAAAAAGAAAAAAAAAAAACCAGTAAGAGATTGGAGAAGGAAGTCAGAGAAGGGAAGATCGTCATTGTGCATTATCAAGCTGCAACCACAGTGGGTGACTGGGGTTTCCACCCACTGGGGAATCAAATAATTTTCAAGACTATTTCTTACCCCAAAAATGAACATTTTATTGCTATCCTGCTGCCCATTACAAAATGTGTCCAGCCACCTGTTCAATATCAGTTTCAATTAAATCAAATGACAATATTTTATCTCAATGACCCCGATGTAGAGATGCTCCAATTTTTAATATGAACCCATGCTCATTATGAAATCCCATGAACCACATTAAAATCCAAAGATTAAATCCTCTTGTAAGTTAAAGCCCAAAGATTTCAAAACACTAAAAAAACTAAAGCTCCAAATTAAATGTCGCCCTTTTTAGCTCAAGTTACAAGGCAGTCAAAGCCTTCTCCAGTTTCTTGCTTTGAATACATTCAGCCAGAGGGTGGAGCTCTTGATGGTTGGGCTGCCTCTTCCTGGAATGGCTATAGTTCCTTCATAGCAGCAGAACTGGTTTTTATTCAATGCCAAGTCTTACTTTTAAAGTCAAATGAGGTTTTAGCACATACAAAATTATTATGGTACTGAAACCCTGATAACAAGATGTAAAAATAAGATGATCTCCAGATCCTAGAGCTAAGACAGCACCCAGTATTTGGTATTGCTAAAGAAATCTTCTCGACGAATTAGTAGTATTTGTGGGAAGGGCGGGAGAGGGAATTTTGGTTTTGTTTCTTGGTTTTGTTTTGCCCTGTTCAGGATGTTAGCCACTCTACGTCAGCTTCCCAAAATCTATGAACTATGCCCTTTAATTCAGTCTCAGAACTATCCCAAAAGAGGTTAATTTGGACAGAATGCAGTCACCGTATGGAAGAGTAGGAAGCAACCCCTTCATATTGTATTCTCTTAGACTAAGTGTTGAGAAACTATGGCCCTGCAGGACAACCACCTGTTTTTTATAAAGTTTTATGGGAACACTATCACATCCATTTATTTACATAAATTTACATTATTTTCTGAGCCACAAAAAATGGTTAAATACTATATACACAGAGACCTCATGTTGTGCTAAGCCTGAAATGTTTATCATCTGGCCCTTCACAGAAAAAAGGGTGAAAAAGGTGTTCTGTCTTAACAATACTAAAAACCTTTTTTTTTTTTTTTTTTTTTGCTAAGTTTAGAAAATTGCAATATTGGGGACCCAGGTCACTGGGTCAGAGCCCAGATCAGATATTTTTATCTCACATCAAGATCATTTAAAATTGATCAGTTTCCATTTACTTCCAGGTAGTATGTTGCTAATTTCTCATTTCCTCATTGTGCATCAACTTGGGTTAATGGCATCATCTCTACCATATGTGATGAGCAGTCTTAGGCCACCAGAGCAACTGTTAGTAAGACTGAGTGTGGAATAGTATAGATTCATGAACTTACCTCACCCAAAGTGGATTGCAGCCAGAGAATCTTGTTCAGTAGGTCCCTATAGTTATGCTTCTGAAGCATGTGCCTTGAGGGACGTAGCAAGTGATGGCCCTGCCCAATGCTCTTCAAGATGCTATCTTCCCTCTGTTTTTGGCGGTTCCAGACCTGAAGGAGCGTTGCTTCCGGCTGTTTCTTGGTTTTTCCCTTCATCAGGGAATGTACCTCTCACGTTCTCTCTCTCCCGGCTTCTACCCCTTTCAAATGGGTGTTTAATGTGATTCTTCCCTTCTAACACACGTAGGTCTAGTACTGTTTGTCATAGCAGAATCTCTCCTTTCTATTTCCCCTTTGTGTACCACCGAGGACACGTTTATCTTTACTATGTTCTTCAGTTAATGAGTTCTGAGTCTTATAAATGCATCTGCTGTTCAAATAGATCTTGTCTGCCAAGCTGGGTGAAATAATCCCACTCGGAGACTTTTCTCCCATTAGGTAAACAACTAACCCGGGCCAGGACCATCCAGCACAGCTTCCCATTAATCACCTTCATCTCCGCTTCTAGTTCTAATGTCATAAATCTCATGGGCCTCTGGATATATGTCCTATCTGAATGCACACCTATAATACCAGAGCATCACCTTGCAGGCACCCAATAATTGTATGAGGATTTCTGATCCTAATCCACAATTAGTCCTTAAACATCCCCACCTTAGACATCCCCACCTTGCCCTAAATGAGGAATGGAATCATGGGAAGCCAACCTAGTACCACTTACCAAAGCCTGTGGATAATCATTTAAAACTAGACCCTCATGATTATTCTTGGACAGAAGCAAGACTTAGGCTCCTGTATCTTCTTTATTTTTTATTATTTTTTTGTTGTTGAGAGAGAGAGAGAGAGAGTGAGAGAGAGCACATGAGTGGGGGAGGATCGAGAGAGAGGGAGAGAGAGAATCCCAAGCAGGCTCCATGCCGTCAGTGCAGAGCCCAATGGAGGGCTTGACCCCACAACCCTGGGATCATCACCTGTGCTGAAATCAAGAGCCAGACACTTAACTGACTGAGCCAGCCGGGTGCCCCTACCTTCAAAGACTGCAAGGCAACCTTTGCATGAAGGCAGGTTTCTGCAAAGTTCAAGATCATCCTGTGGCAGCCACTCTAAAGCCCTTACAATATAGTGAAAGCAAAGCTAGTTTTGCCTTATAGCAAAAATGACCACCTGCTTTATCAAACTAAGCTATTTGTCAAGTGGAAAGGAAAACTACTATTATTTATGCAGGAGCATTAGGTATAAAGCAGGCTGAGCTGGAAAACACGATGACTGGTTCCTCCATTTGCAGCGGATGCCTTACAAATCAAGACCTTTGCTGGGTCCTCAACACCTGTTAAGACCCGCATGGCATAATATAAAGCCCGGTGATGGTAGTGCTATTTCTACAGAAGTAGCCTGTTCGAAGTATAAGAAATAACTTTCGCACTGCCACCAACACAGACACATCATGTGGAAAAGGGGTGCGCCACATCCTAGCTGCAGGCTTCCCCCCACCCGTGTGTCATCTTTGATGTGCAACCAAGAGCTGGATAGGTGATTAGAAGTGGTTCTTTTGAAGCGATGCACTCACGTGCTCATTCTTTGGATATCAGACTTGGGAGGAAGAGACTGAGGTGAAGCTTGGGAGATAAGCATCAGCCACGTCAGTCCTGCATCTTAACACTGGAGGGACAAGGACCACACTGAACCATTTCTCAGCATGCAGGGGACACGATCTGATCAGACACAATCTCGTTGGCTCTCGCGTGGAAAATAAATCGTGCTGGGAAAATGGAGGCAGGAAAAGTAGTTGGAAAGCTTCCATGGCTAGGAAGCTACTGCAGGTGTAGGGTCAAGGATAACGTGAGCTTGAATTAATGCAGCTGCAGGAGACAGAAAACCGGGCACACTCGTATATCGGAGATTAGAGGTAGGATTACAAAGAAAGGATAGGAATTTTGTTAGATTTCGGGCTTAGTGTCACCCACTGAGAAAAAATATAGGATGGAAATTGGGTTTTAGCAGGGGCTGTGAGCTGGGGAATGGAGAATAATTATAGAAAGGAACAGACAGAGGAACACAGAAGAAATGCCTCTTACACTTCATGGTTTTGCTAGCTTCTGCCCTACTTAACCTTGAGTGTATAAATTTATTAGGTTTTACTACGTGATTCCACTGTCCAAAGTGAAACAAGGCAATTTCTTTTTCCGAGTAGTCCTTCTCTGAAGTGATTCACGCAGATGGGTCAGCATATGTTTTGAGAGCTGGGTTAAGATTAAGAAAACAACTGGGTTTGACCCTTGTTTGACATGGGACGCATAATCCACCTGCTGTCTTGAGTTAATGGAATAATCATACCTCCTTCCACGGCATTATCAAAAGATAAACAAGTGTATATTATATGTGAGATATACAGCATTATGCTTGGGGAAAGGTAAGAAGTTTCTAAATGGTGATTGTTGTCTAGAACGTTTGGTTATTTATTTCCTGAAATACAAAACCAGAAGGATAGACACCAGAAAGAAGGAATATTCTTTGAGCATTTATTTTTCTTCCCACTGAAATATTAAAATAATATAAACTAACATGAGGGACATATCCTTCTGGCCTGGATAGAGTTACTGGTGCTAGATTTCCCTTCTTCCCGTAAGTAGCTAGAAACCTGGACAAGATATATGAAACCATTGTTTTTGGACAATAGAAAGCAGATATTGCTGGATTGTTAATCCTGATTAAAACAAAATAAAACAAAACAAACAAAACAAACAAGCGAAACCAAGGTGAATCACCCTGGATTTCTGCGGTACAGGGAACAGGGGACCTCGTTGGATCCAAGATAACACATCAATGTTCCAGACGGCTGAATCAGCTAGAATTTGTGGGCAGAGTACCATAAGAGAGACCTACATACACAGACACAGATATACACACACACAACCTCTAAAAATCTGCAAAGAAGTTCTGTACTCCCGTGAAATGTAATTTGAAAAGACTGGGAAAGGAACTATCAGAGGACTATCAAGTGAAGAATCCCCAGGGAGTAGAAAGGACTGCTTCGAGAAGCCTGAGTGGAGAGGTCTCCTTGAATAAGGGAGGCACTCATTAGAGCCTTGAGAAGGGTGACACTTGCATTGTATGGCTAAACAGGCCCAGAGGAAAAGCTGCTTAGAGCTGTCATAACAGAGCTCGAAATCAAGACTCAAATGATTAAGCTCTCTCGGTGCAGTGTAAGTGCCTACCAAAACACAGATTAGTGCTCTGCGAAGGGAGGTCAGTTCCTGATATTCAGAAACGTGTCATTTACAAATGTGTCACACTCAATCAGAAGTCATTTCATGCAAATGACCATAAAAAAAGAACCTATATCCAGTCAATAGAAACAAATTCACAACTGGCAAAGCTAACGGAAATAGTGTGCAAGGACTTCGAAGCAAGCGTTATGGGCATAAATGAAAACCTACACATATGGGGGAAGGAAATGGGAGTTTATGAAAATGAACCAAATGGAAATTATAGAAATCGATGCCTACAGACATTGAGAGTATTGTAAGAGAACACTGTGACAAGAAATCGAGCAAATTAAGATGTTTAAGGTTCTTGAAAACACCAATTAACAAAATTGACAATAGAAGATCTGTTAAAAGTCATAATAGCCCTGTATCTATTTAAAAAATTGAATACATAATTGAAAACTATCTCACAAGGAAAATCCAGACTCAGAAGGCTTCATTGGTGGGTTATTTCAAACACTTGAATTAGGAATAATATATAATTTAGAAATAGAAGAAGTTCCCTCATTTATTATTTTTTTAATATTTTAAAAATTTTCTTTGTTTTTGGGAGAGAGAGAGAGAGTGAAAATGGAGATGGACAGAGCATGGGGGGGTGGGGGGGGTGGTGACTCACAGAATCTGAAGCAGGCTCCAGGCTCTGAGCTGTCAGCACAGAGCCCTCTGCGGGGCTTGAACCCCCTGGACCAAGAGATCACGACTTGAGACAAAGTCAGATGCTCAACCGTCTGAGCCATCCAGGCACCCCAGAACTTCCTTCATTTAATGTGGCCTACATTATTCTTACACCAAAACTAGAAAAAATACAAGAATATTGTGAACCGATATTTTTAATAAACATGGGTGCAAAAATCTTCATCAAACTACTAACAAATCTTACCTAGTGATACAATAGAAAGGATAATACACTCTGCCTAAATGGGCATTGTGCCAAGCATTTAGGTCATGTGCTTATCACATTCAAAAATGAGTCAATATAATATAACAATTTAATAGAATGAAGAGGGAAATTACATGATAATTTCAATAGATACAGGAAAGTCTTATAATAAGTTCAATATCTATTCATGAATAAAATATACAGCAATCTAGTAATAGAAGGAAACTTTCTAAAAGTGATGAAGAGAATTTTTGAAACACATAGAGCCAACATGATACTTAACGGTGAAAGAATGCTTTCCTCCGAAGATTATGAACAAGAAAAAAAGGCTCCGTTTTCATCTGTTTTATCCCACATTTCATTGGAGTTGCTAGTGTGATAATTCAAATAGTAAAGACAACAACAACAACATTAATATATAACAACAACAACAGGCATTCAGGTTGAAAAGAAACAGGTAAAAGTGTCTTTTTGGTGTTTTGTCATAAATGTCATGATCCTAGATGAAGGAAATTCTATGAATTTTATTTTTAAAAGGTATTAAGATTTTACAGAAATTAGCCGGGTTGTAGGATACAAGATCAATATACATAATCAATTCTGTTTCTATATGCTAATAAAAATCCGTCAGAAATTGAAATAAAATAAACAATACCATTTGTCATAGCATCAAAAAAATGAAATATTCATGGATACATCTGACAATCTATAGACTGAAACATGGGTGAGAGAAATTTAAAAGGGTACAATAAATTGAAAGAATTAATCAATATTTTAAAATACCGGTTCTCCATAAATTATTCTATAGCTTCAATATAACCTTCATCAAAATTCCAGCAGGGCTTTTTGTAGAAATTAAGAAGCTGATTCCAAAATTCATATGAAAATGCCAAGAACTTAGAATATCTAAAACAGCTCTGGTATAAAAAGGACAAAGTTTGAGAACTTCTACTACCTGATTTCAAGGCTTATGAAACTCTGAATATCAGGGCAGTATGCCCTGGGTAAAAATATGAGGAAATCAATGAAACAGAATAGAGAAGCAGAAATAGACCCATAAATCAATAATTGTTTTTTGACAAAGTTGTAAAGTCACTTCAATTCAGAACATAATCTTTTAAATGGATGGTACAGGCAAATTTGAATACTCCTATGGAAAAAAAAAATAAGCTTGGGTTTCCACTTTTCACCACACACTGAAATTAACATAACTGGGTTACGAACCTAAATGTAAAACCCAAAGTCATAAAACTTCTGGAAAAAAAAAAAAACCTTAGCATCAGTATATATGACAATGAGCTAGGCGAAGGCTTTTAGATGTAACATCAAAAACATGATCCACGTGAGAAAAAAAAAAGATAAATTGAACTTTATCAAAATTAAAAATTCTACTCTTTTTTTTTTTTTTTGCTTGAGAGAGAGAGAGAGAGAGAGAGTGAACAGGGAGAGGGGCAGAGGTAGAGAGAGAGAATATTAAGCAGGCTCCACACTCAGCATGGCGCTCAACATGGGGCTCGATGCAGGGCTCGATCCCACAACCCTTAGGATCATGACCTGAGCCAAAATCGAGAGTTGGATGCTTAGCCAACTGAGTCACCCAGGCACCCCCAAAATTCTACTCTTTGAAAGGCATTGCTGAAATGAAAAGGCAAATTGCATACCAGCCAAAATAATAAGAAAATCACATTGGTGGGAATGGACTTGAATTCAGATTATATAAAGAAATCTCAATAACCAATAATAAGCAAAGAGGCCAATAAGTGAGTGGACAAATGGTTTGAATAAACACTTCACTGAAGTACATATACATATATCAAATACACAAGTGAACAAATACTCAACATCATTACTTATGAAGGAAACACAGATTATAATCATACTGAGATAATAGTACATACCTATTAGTACATCTGAAATGAAAAAGTCTGATCACGCCCAGTGTTGGTGAGGACAAGAAACAGCCCCCCACGAATTCCTGAAAGGACTATACAATGACCCACTCTTGCACAAACAGTGGCAGTTTCGCTAAAAGCTAAACAAACACCTATCGTGTGAACCAGATATACCAATTTATGGAATGAGTATCCAGCCACAGCCTTGGAATTCTCTCCAGAACACACTTTCTCATCATGTGCAGTATGGATACGTTGAGAATTTTCCAAATCCTCAAGATGGGGCTCCTTCCTGCAACATCATCTTTTCTATGCTTCTCGCTCTTCTCGAATTTTCCTAAAGCAGCAAGGAGAAATCAGGTTGCCTCTTTAACACTTTGCTTAGAATTCTCCTCAGCTAAATATCCAAGTTCCTCACATGCAACTTCTACTTTCCACAAAACAGAACACAATTTGACCAAGTTTTTTGCCACCTTATACCAAAGGTCATGTTTCCTTCAGTTTCCAAGAACATGTTTCTCATTTCCACCTGATAACTCATCAGAATCCCCTTCGGTGTCCATATTCCTGGCAACAATCTCTTCAAGGAAATCTAGGCTATTTTTAATGTGAATCTTGAAATCTTTCCAGCCTCTACCCATTACCCTGTTCCAGAATCACTTCCACATTTTTAAGTGTTCGTTACAGCAGCACCCTATTTCACTGTGCCCAAATCTTTATTAGCCTGGATTCTCCAGAAACCAACAGGGTATATGTTAAAATATATGGAAAGGGAGACAAACGGACAAAGACAGAGACACAGAGAGAGAGAGAGTTGGAAAGAAAGAGATGGAAAGACAGGGAAAGATTTTATGGATTTGGCTCACGTGATCGGAAAGCCTTTAGTGAGTCCAAAATATGATGCTGTGCATATTTCCTTAGTTAACTTGATTTGGCAATAACAAAATATAACTTACCTTGCACAATTGTCTCTGACACACAATAATTGTTCACTTAATGCTAGTTTTTTAAAAAAACCTATTCTCTGGGTTTCGTAAGTAAACCTGGCTCCTTTTTAACTCATATTTTCTCCTTATGCCTTTATATTCTTAAAGGAAACTCAGTCTTTTTTTCTCAGAGCTCATGAGGTCAATCAACTCAAATTATGAGTGCCAAAATTGCATGGACTCTCAGCATATTTATAGAGAAGATGAAAATTTTGTACTCTTGAATGCATTACATCAAGCCAAGGGTCTGATATTGTAAGTATTTGGGATTTCTTCTCTCAGATGGATTATTATTTTTTTATCAAAAAATTGATTGGTTCAAACCCATCTCAGACTTAACAGTTAAAACCAGATGTACTTACGAAAGAGTACCGTTGGAACAGGCTCCCCTCCCCAACCAAACCAAAGGAAGAGAAATCATAAATGCCCAATAAATATTTGTTGAATATGCTTTTCAAGAGCCAATCTTTGTTTTACTTTGAGCAGCACAGAACCATCTCCCTTACATTTGGTACAGTATAATTTTATCTGAGTCAGTTGGAACATGTTTCTGTATCAGAAATGGCTCTCCTTTCAAAAAGTTTACAGTCTCGGGGGGACAAAGACAACCCATGCTCATTTTCAGAATAGCGATAAACTACAGAAAGCTTTATGTTATTAAGTAACAAAATAAGTACTAGGAAAACAATCCAAAGGTGTTGAGCAACAAGAGATCTCATCGTGGGCTATTGTAGTCAGAATGTTTTTATAGTGAAGGGGACGCAAATATCACAAAAACCATGGTCAGATAATCAACTGAAGTACCTTAAAGTAGAGATGCCCTGAATGCAATAAATATTTTAAATGCAATAGAACTCATTGGCTTAGTTGTGCTTACAGGAAACCTGTAATTCCTTTTCTAATATTAGGTGCCTTTGGGAAAGAATGGTCTTTGCAATTGCAAAAAGTTTTAGTTAGAATAATTAGACATCGCTCTGGTGGCTTATTACAAATAAAGTTTGTATTTTCATTATATTACATGCCCATTGCTCGCCTATACTGATGGGGAAGGGAGAGGATTCTGCTCCATTCACTGGAGAACAAGCTGATACACGCTCTCCCTGTGATACACTCTGTCTGTCAGCTGGAATTTGAGAACATCCAGGTCTCCGTGACAGAGGAAGAGACAGCTATATGATTGTGCACCAGGCTCTTATATGCTTGGGCAAGAAGTGTTCTCATTTCTGTCCACAGCTGGTTCACAATACGCAGTCGGTGTCCAGCCTAAGTGAAGAGAAGTTGGAAAATGTGGGTGAGCAGACAGAATGTGTGTTTTGGATTGCAGTTCTGGCACCGTTTATTCTTCGGGTCAGACATTTCTTCTCCTGCCATACATAGAGCATGGCCATCCTTTTCCAGGGGAGACAACTGAAGTTCCAGGTTTGAACCAACAAGCTCATCGTGGACAAAGTCTGGAATCCCTAAATACTGCAAAATCGTTCTTGCATAAGGTCAAGATATTCTCTTGGTCAAAAGAACCATGAACAAAAAGCCTAGTTTTCATTCCCCAGGCACCTGAAAGAACAGAGAGAGGCAACTATTCCCATCAGGAAAGGTGAAAATAAGAGATGGGCAATAGTCAGTCACCCTGAAAAATTCTTCAATGCCATTGGTTCAGACACTGTGAGTTCCCTCTACCCCCAGTATGGACTTATTTTTTTATTAGGTTATGATCGTGACAGTCAGAAAGATCTTCTTTGTCCATGCTTCTCTTTGGCCCTTAGCTCTATCTTCTTGTTGAGCTCTTGTTTTCCATTATCCATTTCCATTGATATGCACTGGTTTTTTTCTGTTCCCATTCTGCTCAACGCATTCTCGAGTCGTAAGAATCACTTTTTTTTTTAAGTTTATGTCTTTATTTTGAGAGAGAGAATGAGAGCAGTGGGTAGAGAGACAGAGAGAAACCCAAGCAGGCTCTGCACAGAGCCTGATGTGGGGCTCGAACCCACGAATCATGAGATCTTGACCTGAACTGAAGTCAGACGCTTAACACACTGAGCCACCCAGGCACCCCAAATATCATTTTTGTGAGAATTTTTAGTCTAGGTTTGTTGGGTCTGGCCAGTACAGATTTCTTTAAGTGAAGTTGCAAACCTGTTATGTATTTGATTCTAGCCAGTGCCATGTTCCGGTAACCACTACCAGATTGTCCTTTTGAAGGAAAAGTTCTAGGCTCTGCTCTATTTTACTGATCTCCCACCAACTCTTTCTTCCTACATCTTGCTTCTCTCCCTCCCTTTCCTCTCCCCCTGCTTTCTCCCTCTCCCCTCCCTCTCTCCATTGACACTATAGTTTTTGTAAAATAACTGTATTTTTCATCTGATCCCAATTATTGCCCTAAGTAATTTTTATCTAATAGAAAAAATACAGTGGGTCAGAGTATCCTTAATCTAATTTTTGCTGTATGCACTTAGCCAGTTGAGAGGTTTGAGGTGTTATGTAACCTTATTCTAACTTTGCCTCAGAGTTGAGTTTATTTTTTTACTTTTTACATTTTTACGTATAATTATACACAATAAAATTCGGAGGGTATAGTGTACAGTTGTCTGAGTTTTGACGAGCATACGTGGGCATGTAAGCATCATTACAATCAAGCTGTGGAACGTTTACCATTCCCACCGCCTGCCTCCCATACACATTCTTATTCCTTTTTCCCCCAATTCCCAGCTCCTAGAAATGACTGATTCAGTCTCTGAATCTGTTGTGCTGTTTCCACAATGTCCTATGAAACAAATTACACAGCATATAGCCCTTTGAGACTGGCTCCTTTCATCCAGCATAGTGCATTCGATATTTATCTGTTTTGTTTTTTTTTTGCCTATATATATCAGGACTTGTTTTTTTTTTATTCTATTGCATGGGTATGCCACAGGTTTTTCTTTTTCTTTTTTTTCCCAATTAATTCACCATGCCAGTTGAGTGACATTTGGTTTGTTTCCAGTTTGAAATGATTATGAATAAATGGTCAATAAATATTTGAGTGCACATTTTAATATGAACAGAAGTGGTTTTTTTTTTTTCCATTTAGATTCTACCTAGGAGTAGCATTGCCAGTTGTGTGACAAGTGTATGTTCAGCTTTAGGAAAAAAATGCCACATGGGATTCTAAAGTGGCTGACCCACATTGCAATGTGTCAGCAATGTGTGAGAATTCTATTTGATCCACAGCCTTGCCACCATTGGGTGTTATCAGGTTTTTAGTTCTGTTTTGTTCTGTTTTGCCATTCTAATACGTTTTAGTAGTAGTTTGCAGTGGTTTTAATTTGCATTTTCTTAATGACTAACTACACTGAACATATTTCCATAGGCTTATTCGCCTTCTATATGCTTTCTTTGTTGAAGTGTCTGTTCCCAACATTTACCCATTTCTTACTGTGTTGTCTGTTTATTGAATTTTGAATCCTGAGTTAGTTGATATTCCCTCTTTCTTTGTTTCCTGATAAAAGAGTCGAGTAAAACTTGTTTTTTTTTTTTCAATCTGTTACTTTTAACTGGAAATTGTTCTAATTGTATGTTGGAAGCTTTGCACAATCTCTACTGTCCCTTTCTGCCTTAGAGATAGAGCACACATATTCAGCTGTGCACATGAGAATCCACACGATTAGATCAGATTTTCCCCTCTTCCTTCAGCTAGATAAGACTCATGAGACGAAGTTCTGCCCAACAGGATGTATGTAGATGCGGTGAATACACCTTGTGGAATGCAGTTAACCCTTGACCAATGCAGAGATTAGGGCTGTCAACCCCTGCACAATCGAAAATCCTTGTATTAACATTTGAGTCCCCCAAAACCAAACCGATTGCCTACTGTTGACCCGAAGACTTACTGACAATAGAAAGTCAGTTAACACACATTTTGCATGCAATCTGTGTTCTTAGAATACAGAAAACTAGAGAAAAGAAAGTGTCAAGAAAATCATAAGGAAAGGAAAATACATTGACAGTCCTCAACTGGTTTTATTAAAAAAATTCAGGTGTAAGTGGACCCGTGCTGTTCAAACTTATGTTGTTCAAAGGTAAATGGTGTATCCTTAAAGAAACAGCTTGCCCTCTGTTCTTTTCACCTTCATGTTGGCTAAGATGTAGTCTTTTTTAAAAAAAAAGTTTTATTGGGGTGCCTGGGTGGCTCAGTCGGTTAAGCGTCCGACTTCGGCTCAGGTCATGATCTCACGACTCGTAAGTTCGAGCCCTGCGTTGGGCTCTGTGCTGACAGCTCAGAGCCTGGAACCTGTTTCAGATTCTGTGTCTCCCTCTCTCTCTCTGACCCTCCCCCGTTTATGCTCTGTCTCTCTCTGTCTCAAAAGTAAATAAACGTTAAAAAAAAAAATTAAAGAAAAAAAGTTTTATTTATTTACTTTGAGGGAGAAAGTGAGCATGAGCAGGGAGGGAGCAGAGAGCAGAGGGAGAGAGAGGATCCCAAGCAGGCTCCGTGCTGTCCGTATGGAGACCGAAATAGGCTCGAACTCACAAACTGCAAGATCATGACCTGAGCCCAAATCAAGAGGCCAATGCTTAACCCCCTGAGCCACCCATGTGCCCCTAAAATGTAGTCTTAATGGATGGAACTTCAGCATTAATGCTGGACCCTGAAGCTACCTTAAAAATGGCAGAATCTACTGGTAGAACCAGATGATAGAAAGAAGGAAACCACCATACTCGTTTTGAATATTTATTTTCAGGCTTTAATAAGAGATACATATTAACTTGTTTGAACTTGGTTTTTTGCTTTTTGTTTTTGGTTTTTGTTTTGTTTTGTTTTGTTTTTGTGGCTTTTCTGTCCCTTTTCACTGAACCTAATCCAAACTGGTGAATGACCTCAAGGAACCTAAATTTTACATTTCAAGGAAATCTAGGATCTCCTCAAAGATAAAATAATCATTATAGAACAGAAAGATATAGAAGTAATAGAACCATTTTAAAGAATAATCATTCATCAAATACTGAGATTTTTGAGGTTATCCATTTTGGAGGAGATAATGTCAGAGCCTTGCTCTGAACACAAAGGATGAAAAATTAGTGGGGGTGTTGTGTAAAGAAGCGAAGATAAAGCATAAAACAGTTTTTTTTTCCTGCCTGCATTATTTAGTTCAGTTATACTTGAACACTTGGCCTTCACAGAGATAATATTAGGTTTCTGAAATCTTAATAGATATTAACAGGTTTAAGTGGAAGGAAGGGGACATCTCCTAACACAGCGAAGGGCTACACAGTGCACTGCTTTGGACAAAAATGTGGAAGCAGCCATCAGCCTCAGAAATTCAGAGCTTCCATAATGTTTACAATGCACATAACCTCTATTCCCTTCTCTCAGAGCCCCCATTAAAATGTTTCTTTGTTGACTCTCTTTGAATCTTTCTTTCAGTATTTTGACATTCTGTATTCCCGGGGCTTGGTGGGGTCAAAGACAACTTGAAACAGTATTTTCTCAGCAAATGGAAATATTTATGACTCCCCTGTGGCAGCCAGACCTGGCTCTAATCTTGGTATCTGTGTAATATCTGTCCATTCTCTGTATGTATCCTTACCTCAGATGAGGTGGAATGCACCCCTGAGATTGGCCTGAACACCCACAACAGAGTTCTGCCCAACCTGCTCGGTCATCTTTACTCCATCAGAGATCAAGAGAACAAAGGAGAGTCTGACATAGGGCACCCAAGTGCTAGACATCGTGCAGTCAAAGGGTTCACACAAATGTTCTAGCCATTGAGGATTTTACCCGCTATCCTGAGAGACAAAGACAGAAGCACATAACCACAGTGGAAAAAAGGAATCTTGCTGTGACAATGAGAAGAACAAGCAGAATGTACATAAGTCATGGAGAGAAGATTAATTTGGAGTGGGAATGAGATCAGGAAAAGTGACAGTAAGAAGTTTCCTCTTAAGTAGATCATTCAAAAGGCAGACACTGGGGCAACCTATGTTCCAGGAAGGTGGACTGAACCAATCAGAGACGAATAAAGGGCAGAAAATTGTGCTGTCTACCTTTTCTTTAGTTATTGTGCCGTGTCAGCCATGTTTGTTCAAATGGTACATGCCCATCCAGGAAGAGCCTGCCCATCGGCAGGAGCCCCGGATACCCCTTTCTGGTCACCAGTCACATCTTTCTCCTTCTTTCCTTCTCTTCTCGACTCTGAGCTCTTAGGTATAATCCTACTGTTAGGATTTTGCATATGTTTTCCCAGCACCTGATTATTTTCGTTATAATAACATTTTGGAGCAAACTCATTCTCTGGATTTTTTTTTTTTTTTTGTGCCCTGTCCATAATCTGATACTCTTGCCACTTCAGAAAAAAACAAAAACAAAAACAAAAACAAAACTCTTACCTGGCTTTCAAATCCCAGCTCTTGCATTCTTGCTTGAGAGTTCTTCAGGCTTCTGAAGCCTCTGATTGGTTCATCCATCTGCCCTCATAAAGCATTCGGCACCCATACACTGATGGGACTTGGCGCATAGATGTTACAGGTCCATTGGCCCTCAGGTAGGATAACTGTGAGGTGTGTGCTCTCCCCCAGCTTCCAGAGTTTACCCAGTAGGATTAAAATCCAGTTCGTTTCCCTCAGTGAAGCTAGTTTGATAGGGCACCCTTTGAAAGTCTGACTTCCTTTCCATTTTTCACATCCTCGTTTACCTAACAGGGGGTTCTTAAATTCCCACTTCTATAAATTGCTCTTAAAACTTTGCCCGAGAATGTGCTTCTAGGGGAAGTCAAAATAAGGTACTCAAACATTTATTCCTTTCCAAAAAGTATTAGATATTAACTCAACTCAAGCTGCTACTTATGTCTGGCCAGACCAGGTATTTGCTTTATTCCAATAAATATAGATATAGATAGATATATAAATCACATAGAAAATATAAAAGTATATGAAATATATATGTATCTGTGCATATATATTATATATGTAAGTCTAGATTCAGCTTATTCATGAAACTGTAAGTAGTTCAAAGTAGAATCTTATTATTGCTTCTAAGCATCTATCCTTTTGATCTTGTGCAAATTAAGTGAACTTGCTTTTCACTCATCCATGTGTCTAAATCGATTGAACAAAAGTATAATCAAATTAGCATGCAATGCCAAAAGGATCAGACCTAGGTATACACATGAAATTAGAATTCTCACTGTGTTGGAACAAGGAACTTTTGCAGTCTTTCGCTTTATTCTTGGAAATTGCCCTCAGAGCATTCGCTTCTGTACCGCTGTGTCTGATCAGCATTTTTTTTTATTAGGAATTCAAGTCTAAGTGAAATCGTTTTCAGTATCTTTCTGGGTTGTCCTACTGTGTGCATTACGTAGAAGGCAGAAAAGCCAGAGAAGTTATGTGAATGGAACAAGGAAGTTTAAGTGTAAAAATCTACATAGATTATGAGAGTATGACTGAATGAAAAACTGAAAATAATGGAAAAGCTCAGCAGGTGGTTTGCTTCTGAAATCTAAATAATGTTCTAAAGGGATTCAATTAATTAATTTGCATGTACTAACTCCTACATCTTCTTGCTCCTAGACATTCATGGCATAGGAAGTAAGCATAGCGGGATATATCACTGGATTTTGATTTCATGGTGCATTTGGGAAAGACTTGTTCTTGTAAATATGAGGATCACTCTCTGAGCTATCCCCAAATGAACGGCAATAAAGGTGATGTGACATAATGCTACAGTTACCACTTTACTTCAGTGACTCCAGGAAAGGTGTTCCTCCCAGTGGGAAGAAGCCTGTGTGCTACCAAGAGGTAACTTTTGGGAAATCAATGCCTCTGGGATCAGTGGTCTTGTCTTTCAATTTCTTTGTGATGCTTTCTAACAACTCCATTCAGTTTTTCTTCTCAAGGCTCAATACCCACATTTTCTCCACTTACTATGATCTGTTTCATCAGATCATCAAAATCTGGTCACTTTTCTATGTATTTCTGCCACTCCAAAAAGAATGCTGATTTCTGGGGATAGTCTGATGGCAGAGTCATAGCAGAGCAGGGCTTGCATTTATACCATTGGGGTCTCCTTCTGGCATGCAGAGAAATTGTGGGGCTCCCCATACAGCACTAAGCAAAACTACAAATTCTGTTAGTAATTTTTGAGGAATCTTGGGTCACAAACAGGTTTCACAGCACAAAGATCTCAACAGGAAAATATAAATATTGTTATAATGAAATGATGCATTACCCCATGGAGGTAGAATTCTCAGATGTTCCCTAAGATTCTCAGCCTCTCACGTATCCATAATTTCTGCCAGTCATTCAACCAAACACTAATCTAGGTGCTGCTCTGATGGCATTTTGCAGATGAAACTGAGTTCCCAAATCATTTGCCTTTACAATAAGATTATATTTGGTGGGCCCAACATAATCAGGTAAGACTTTCAAGGGGACTGGAATCCTTCAGGAAAAGATATTTGAAAGGTGACAAAGGTCTGACAACAGGAAGAGTCTCCACTATTGGTTTTGAAGATAGAGGGGATTATGTGGTAAGGAACGGCACGTGGTCTCCAGGACATGACCGTGACCCCCGTCCAACTGCCAGCAAGACTTGGATCCCAGTTTTACATTTATAAGAAAATGGACTCTGCCAACAGCTGTTGGGTTTGGAAGCAGATTCTTCCCCAAAGTCTTCAGATAAGAATTCAACTTGGTCAATAGCTTGAGTATGAGACCTTGAGCAGAGAACCTAGTTAAGACTTGCCTCAAATTCTGACCTACACAACTGCGAGGTAGTAGGTGGTGTTGTTTAAGCTGCTGCATTTGCGGAAGTTGTGACAGAACAATAGAATCTACTCCGCACATCCCTGACAGTCGCGCCCTCTCCTGGACCAGCAAAGATTGTTGGTTCTCCTGAGGTGGTTTGCCTGGACGCTGATTATCCTCGCTGAATCCTGAGGGATCCTGCTCATATGAAGTGCACAATCGGTACGAAGGGCCAGGTCCTAGCATCAGACAATTTGAGTTCGAATCCTGACTCTGCCACCTTCTATCTGTAGAAACTTGTATAAATTGCTGAACCCCTGTGACCCACAGTTGGCTTATTTTCTAACGCTGGTAAAATGGTAGTAATCACAACCAGAAGACTTTTCCTGACGCACATTCAATGCTCAGCATGCATCCTTGCACAAGTTAGGCAACTGTCTGAGACCTCATATAAAAATAAACCATAAATATAAATGAATGCACAACTTAATAGAGTCCAAATTTCAAATCAGTGAACCTTTTATAAACCCTTTCTCTCTGCCAGGCTGTGGGAATAAACATAAGATGGCAAAATGTCACAGCCTTTACTTTTGAAACCTCTCCAAATAAGTGAGAGAAACTGACATAGGAGCAAAGGTATCACTGATACCTTTTAACATGGCCAGTAAAAAAGAGACGATAAGACAGAGGTAGTGTTACAGAAGGAATTATTAACTCTAAACTCCGAAGGAGGGCAGGAAGGGAAGGAAAGAGACTACCTCATGCATGTTGACATTTGATTTGGGTTTTGAAGAATGGACAGAAGTTGATCAAATAGTCAAAGACTACAAAAGCACTTCAAGCAGGGCAAGGAGATTGTACAATATCCCTGAGATAATGAATATTATAGGATCTATTAGGCCTCATAGGGGTTCGAATGGCAGAAAGAAAGCTTAGCTAGATTAAGCTCAGAAGATATTATGTTGAATCACATTCAAGGACATCTGAGGGAGAATCTTCCTTTAGGCATGATGAAATCCAGAAGCTCATAAAATGTTGGCAAGGATTCTATCATCTATCTATCTATCTATCTATCATCATTATCTACTATCTATCTATCATGTATCTATCTATCTATCTATCTATCTATCTCCTTCTCTCTCTTTCTTGGCTCTTCTCTTACTATTTTGGCTTTATTCTCTAGTAAATAAGATCACTTCAAATGACTAAAAAATGTGGTTTTTATTTCGAAGCCTAAATTCTAATGGTTGTCAGGCTAGAAGCAGAAAGACTCCGTTTCACAAAAACCATGTATCGGTTTTCAATGATGACCTCGGCCCATGCACCCACTTTGAACCAAGCCCTGTGGCCTGCCAAGGTCATACGCTTGTCTTGGCAAGACATTGAGATAGAAAATCCCCAAGAAACCACATTAAATGTGTGCTTCCTTTTCCCAAAAGAATAGAGGTGGTTTTTCCAGAAGAAACCAGGACTGCTGGCTATAGTAAAACAAACAGAAAATATAAGACCCTTGGTATCATGGGAGCATAGAACGAGAGGGGTAAAATCCTGATACATCTTTTTTTGTACACTAAGGAGTTTCAACCTTATCCTGCAAGTGATAAGGAGTTTGTGAAGGACTTTAGTCAGTGGAGATGGGTGCTTGAATTTCGTGCTTTCACACTATTCCATTGATTCATGATGGCAACTGTGCACCTGTGAAGAACATGGTGGACGGACTTCAGGGTCTCTAGAAGCCATGGAATACAGATGACTGTCGCTTAGCGCACAAAGCAATGGAAACCCAGACACAAGCCCAGTAGGAACTGCTCAGGGCCTCTCTGGCCTTTCCACTTAACATACGTAATCTTCGGATGCACGACTGCCGGCAGCCATGTCTTCCAACGCAAAGGTCACCATGAAAGATCATCTTAAGTAGCAGGTCAAAATGACATTTCGTGATTTGGCATAATCGCTTGCTTAAGTGCTTGTATATTACATCATCTTGCCTTCACAAGGCCGATGATGCTGCTAATTCTCCTTTTCTCCAATTCCTTTCTAAAATTTTGCTACGTTCTAATAGCTGAGGATTCCTCGAATGCTTTTTTCGTCATTATTTTCGTGTTTTGATTTCAGTGTCTGTGCATAATTTTATGCCTCAAAGAATATCATTCAGGGTAAAAAAACAAAAACAAAAACAAAATGCTTCATGAGTTAGAACCCTAAATTCATTTGTCCATTAGTTTGTTAATACAGTCAGTCACCAATCTGTTCACTATGAACCCCCTGGGTACAAGGCACTGAGAAAAGCAGAGTGATACCAGAGGTGGAAACGATCGCATCCCTATCCGTTGTGAGTGCAGAGAATAGGGCAAGCGTGGTGAGGTGTTCTCCACCAGCTGCTGTGAAGGGAAAAAGAATCAGGATCAAACCATACAAAAAGAAAAGTATAATATACATAAGTTATTTCAAGAAAACCGTTTTTTTTTTGATGATGAGGCAAACACTATAGATTTAAAAAAGAGCTTGTCAGACCCGTCTGGCCAGCGGACCAGGTTCAAGTGTTGGTCGACATCGGAGATTACAATGGACACATCAGTCTGGGTGTTAAATGGTCCAGGGAGGTAGCAGCTGCCATCCATGGGGTCTTCACCCTGGCCAAGCTATCCACTGTCCCGTGCAGCAAAGTCACTGGGGGAAAAAGATCAGCAAGCCCCGAAGTGTCCAGTGCAAGGTGACCAGATGCTGTGCTTCTGGGCAGGTGCACCTCATCCCCGCCCCCAGAGGCGATGCCATGGTCTCACCCATGACCTCTGGAAAGAGACTGTGTTGGCCATGTCTCCCTATTGGGAATTCACCGAGCATCTCGTAAAAACCCACACCAGAGTCTCCGTGCAGAAGACCCAGGCTCTAGTTTTGGCCACCACACAGTTCAATACAAGGAAAAGAAAGCGAGTTAAAACCTGTTTAAAAAAAAGAGCTTGTGCCTCAGAGTTGCTTCACGAGGCACCGTGTAGACACTCTGACTCACAATGGCTCACTGAGTTTTCTAACAGCCTTTTGTAAGTGGTGTTCTCCCGGAAGCTGACTCTGAGACGGAGCGTTGAGTCCAGGATGGCTGTCTTCTTGGAGTCACTACCTACGGAAGGTACAGGAATGAAGAAGACTTGAGGAGGGAAGGGCTGAGCTGTGATGCCCTCTCAGCGGAGGACTTGGCCTTGCCAGGAGCTCTGCAGGAGGGACAACAGGGAAGAGAAATTCTGTGCGGGGTGGAATGGTCCGTCTTCATGTACCGGTTTCGATCAGCCACCAGATGCTGGCTGGCCCAGAGAGGGTGTGACCTTGGGCCAGCTGCTCTCTTCCGGTGAGGCAGTTCCCGGGGACAGCTGACAGCTGACGGTTGTCTGCCGGAAGCCCCCCATCCCCAGCAGTTGGATGTGAAGCTTTGTCTCCAAATGAGGGTCTTTGCATTCTATTACAGCGTCTGCTGCATCACCAGTGTCTACAAGACTATGTTAAGTGAGAATCTTACCTCTTACGGACACTGGGATCAATTTTCCCTGAGCGTTGAGTTGGGCTAGACCCCTAGGTGGGATATGCAGAGGAAAGATGCCCTTGATCAGAAACATCTGCACTGTTCGACGGGCAGGTTTTAATCTCTCGTTATGCTCAGCTACAGAAGTTAGGATTTCCTATGGGCAGCCGGCTTTATCCTGATGCACACTTCACTTCTTCCTATCCATCAACTGTGGTTTCATTCAAAACCCAATTGTGAGCCTCAACTCTAAGCCAAAATGATACTATTCCTGCTTCAACTTCTACTCTTCCTTCTACTACTACTGTCTTACTACTGACTAAATGACATTCGTTAAGCATTCTCTTTGTGTCCTGAACTATTCTGAGCGATTTACATGTAAAAATACCTTTCATCCTTCCAGTAAATCTACGTGGTACGTATTATCATCATCTCCATTTTGGAAACGAGGAAACCAAGGCAGAGAGAGGATAAGTAACTCACCCAAAGTTGGACAGCTCTTGGGCAGGGGCTCTTGAATTTGTACCCAGGTAGTTTGGCTCCAGAGTTTGTCTCTGAATACACTCTGCACCTCTGATGATTTGATCATTAGGGGAGTCTTGCCGTTGACTGATTGCATTAACTATTCACCTCTATCTGCATTCATGCCCTTTGCCATATGATGTTGCAGTGCTCTGCCATTCCCAGGAGGGCGGGCTACTCTACCCTTAAGTCCGGATTCAGCCACGTCCCTAGCATTGGACATGTCTTTGGAAATGTGATGCAAGGAGAGAGGTGAAAAGTGCACGCCTTGTTGGGTTCGTTCTGTCTTATTCTTCTGCCGTGGGCGGGGCACTGTGTCTGAGATCGCTTATGTTGGAAGGTGAACCCCGTAGGGTGGAGCTGAGTTGTCCCAGTTATCAGGAAAGAAGTCGTTCTAGATCAGTCGACAGGTGGTCACCCTCAGCCAGGACCAGCACAGCCTCCTGGTCTACCTCAAGCTGACCGCAGATGCACGCGTGAGCTCGGGGAAGTTCTGATGAACCCTGAGGATTGGGAGCTAAGCAAACATTTATTATTGCATGCCACTGAGTATTAAGGTTGTTATGCAACAGTTGTGTGGCAATGTGAATAACTAAGTTGCAGGTGGAAATTAAATTAGATATAAATACAATGATAAGGACAAGCTCAGTGTTCAATGGGAACAGAAGAGCAGTGGCTAGGGGGATGTGGCAGACAGCTTCTTCCAGACTTTACACCTTTCTTTAAATATTTATTTATTTTTGACAGAGAGACAGATCATGAGCGGGGGAGGGGCAGAGAGAGGAGACCCAGAATCTGAAGCAGGCTCCAGGCTCCGAGCTGTCAGCACAGAGCCCGATGTGGAGCCCGAACCCACCAGCAGTGAGATCGTGATCTGAGCCGAAGTGGGACGTTCAATCAACGGAGCAACCCAGGCTCCCCATGACGTTTTTGTGTGGTTGGTTGGTTTTGTTTTTTAATGGAAAGGAAAAAAAATCTGGAAAGTGAGTAATTTCCAAAAATATCTGGTGCATGTTGACTCCAAGTAGATAGATGCACCTGCAGAAGACATAAATATGTGTCATTTAAAATTTTGAAACAGGACAAGTCACTTCTGCTAAATGCTCATTCACACATGTCTATATTTTGAGTGTTAGTTTCATATGTGTCTGATAGAAATATTAATTATAACTATAGTATTCAAAATATTATTCCACTTCTGCATGATTTCTTTACCTTAAAACAAATCTTTATTTTTTCCAGAAAATATTTCCCTGGGAAAAATGCCCAAAACCTCCCTTCAGGTTTGGAGAGTTTCCCAAAAGCCTGAATTCTTCACCAACTGTCCAAGAGGCGGACTTTGGAGACGAAAGCAATCACATGTAATCAAAAGATGTCTGTAAAATCTTTCTTTATTATTATTAAACAATTCTTTGTGGTGGCTGGCTCTTTATCTTATTTTACCAGTACTGGACGTCCGCCCTACTAAATTCTTTCTTGTCATCAGTCAAGAAAGGCGTGTTTCTTAATAATCCTTGAATAAATAGGGATTAATTGATTTACTCTGTCTAATCTTGCAGTGTGGATTCATTCAGGGAGCAAACACGGCCGTGTGATGTGGGCTCTGTGTTAGGCTCTGTGGATGCAGATATGAAGGCAGAACGGTCTTTGCCCTCGAGAAGCTCATAGCCTGTTCCGGGAGAGAGATGAGTAAGAAGAGATGACAATAAAATGCAAATACCGGTGGTCGTTGAACAGCTCTTTGAGACAAGGAAGAGAAGGTGACAATTATTTCTGAAGTAGAGACCAGGAAAATATTTACAAAGGGTATTTATCTTCTCGCTGTACGTTCCTAGGCTCTCTGTTTACGCCTCATCTACATCAGCGCTTGGTCAACTTTTCTGTAAAGGGTCACAGAGTAACTATTTTAGGCTTTGTGAGCTACACGGTCTCTGTGGTAACTACCCAGTTCTTCCCTTGTGGGGCAAGTGCGACCATAGACAATATGTCAAAACATGAGTATTGCTGGGGATCAAGACAATTTTATTTCCCAAACCAGGTGGGGGTCTGGATTCATCCCGCGGGTTGTAGTGCCCCTTCCCCTGTTCCCCATGAGTTTGAAATGTTATTGGTTCTCCCCAGTCCTTGGTAGGGGGAGATAAGTCAGTCAGAGAAAGACAAACGGCACGCGACTTCACTCCTATGTGGACTTTAAGAAACAACACACACACAGTAAAAGAAAAAAGAGAGAGACAGGCAAGGAAACAGACGCCGAAATATAGAGAACAGACTGGCGGTGGGAAGAAGGCAGGTGAGTTAAATAAATAAATAAATAAATAGTAAGTAAATGTGTCAACATCAATGCTTTCAATCTCAGATTCTCTTCTCACTCTCTGTTCTTTTCTTTTTTTTTTTTTAAGTTTATTTATATATTTTGAGAGAGAGAGAGAGAGACAGAGAGAGACAGAGAGCAGGGGAGAGGCAGAGAGAGAGGGAGAGAGAAAGAATCCCAAGCAGGTTCCCCGCCAGCAGTGCAGAGCCTGATGTGGGGCTTGAACTCACTAACTGTGAGATCGCGACCTGAGCCAAACCAAGAGTCAGATGCTGAACGGAACGAGCCACCCACGCACCCCTCGTTCTGTATTCTTTTCATACGTGTTACTGTTCATTCTCATGACCTTAAATGCCTCCTGTTTGCCGAACGTATGTCTCCACACTTGATTGCTGTTCTAAAGTCAAGACCCACCTACCAGGTGCCTGTTGAACATGTTTCCCTGGGCTATTTCTCACCTCTACCAAAATTGACAGAGCTCATCTCGTGATCTCCCCTAACCCTCTAGGCCAGGTCTGGTCCTGAGTAGCACCCTGTCTTTCCACAGTCATTCCATTCACCTGTTTGCACAAGGCAGAGAACCGGAAGTCAGAAGCAACACTTCCTTCTCCACTACACCACTCGCCATTCCCTAAGTTCCTTCCCATAACAGCTCTGAGGGTGCCCACCTCTGTGTGTCACCAAGGTCACACCTTGGTCTTGTCAACATCACTTCTGCGTGGACCATTCCAATGCTTTTGTAAATGGTCACCTGGCACCCACTCGTGTGCTCTTTTTCTCTACCCATTTTCCAACCACCCATCGGAGGGGTCCTTGGAATAAGATCTCCTATCATGTCCTCCCTGCCTGCGACCTAGCGAAGTGTCCCTTGGGATGTGCAGAGAGCCACAGCTCCCACCCATGCCTGTGAGATTCCTACTGCTAATGTAAGACATTAGAAAAAAAAAAAAAAAAAAAAAAACAAGAACATGGAGACTCAAAACAACCCAAATGTATTACCTGATAGTTCTAGAGGTCTGAACTTCGCAATGAGTCTCAGGAAGCTCAAATCAAGAGATTGGTGGGGCTGCGTTCTTCCTGGAGGCTCTAGGAGATAATCTATTTCCATGCATTTTCCAGTCTCCAGAGGCTGCCCACATTCTTGGCTGGTGGCCCTGTGCCAGAAATCACACCATTCTGACCTCTGCTCGCCACCCCTGCCCCCCTGTCTCCTTATCTGACTCTGCTTCTCCTGCCTCCCTCTTAGAAGGACCCCGTAATTCTCTTGGGCCCACTTGGATAATCGGGGGACATCGCCCATCCCAAGATCCTTAACTTAATCTATAAAGTTCTTTTTGCCGTGAGCATGGGCGTCTTGGGGCAGGGGGGCGTTATTCTACAAGCCACACCAGGCCTCCTTATTTATTACGCTCCTGATACATTGGCCTTGGGTCTGCATCCGCCCAAAGCAACGACCTCTTCCTCCTCCAAATCCTCTGTGCCCAGTATTCCCTTCCTCTAGGATTCTCTCTCTTCAACTCTGTCTTGAGCCAAATCTTGATCTCTCCTTTTTAAAAACTGGTTTAAACGTTTATCTATTTTCGAGTGAGAGAGACAGAGTGTGAGCGGAGGAGGGGCAGAGAGAGAGGAAGACACAGAATCCGAAGCAGGCTCCAAGCTCCGAGCTGTCTGCCCAGAGCCTGAACCGGGGCTCGAACCTACGAGCGGGGAGATCATGACCTGAAGCTGAAGTCGGATGCTTAACCGACTGAGACACCCAGTCGCCCCCTGATCTCTCTTAATGTATAAGCCTGAGTGCCTTTCTTCAGAGAAGCTTTTTTTGACACCTCCCTTCAATACCTTTTATATTAAGTTAACCCTGATTTTTTCTCTTATATCCTATACGGGTTCTGTTTTAACACTTTTCACCGTTGAACTTAAATCAACCCGTGACATAGTTATTCCTTTGAAGTCTGGGTGCTCCGCCAGAATGTGAGCTTGCTGAGGACAGTCACTGTATTTGTGCTGTTAATGTTTCCTCTTAGCATCTTACGAAGTGATGGGACCATCGTGCATGCTGACCAAATGTGTGTCGAATGAGTGAACGGGTTGGTGAATAAATAAATGCACCGCTAAAATGTGACTCTTAGATAACAATTTTACAAGAGGACGCGACAGGTAACTTGATCAAAGAGATCAAGCTTACTTTATCTCCCAGGCCTTAGTTTCCTTTATCTGTAAACAGTAGATAATAAAAAACCATGTGATTGAGTCTCGGCCTTGAATGACGTCATTCAGGTCAAGTGCTTGGCAAAGAAAAGAAACACAGCATACGTCGAATAAATGTTAGATGCTATTATCAATTTGGCTGTGGCTGTGAGTTTTTTTGCTCTTATGGATATGGCTGATGGGGTGCGGTGTGGAAGGAGAAGGGGTCCCTGAATCTCCTCCACACATCACCACGACATCTCCAGTGAGGACGATCCCTCTCCTGAGACCAAACCCTCAGTGTCAACACTGACTCCCACCCCACAGCCAATTCTCCAGGAACTCCTCGTGGCGCCACTCTAAGTGAGGGCTGCATGGCCCAACTCCCACCACTGCTCCCTCCTGCTTAGCTGAGCTTGGCCTGAGCTGCCCTGGCTTTCCTCTCCTGGCTCCTGGCAAAACCGCCCTGCTCCCTCCCCCTTCCCCTCTCACCCGGCAATGTGCTCTCACACAGCTCCCAGAGGCATCAAACATTACTTCAGGTTGGGTCCTATCTTTGTTCAAACAAAACCTGCAACGGCTTCCATTCTACTGAAGATATTAGCCCCCGTGGTTTTATTCGGTGGGGACCATTACCCTCACTTGCATACCGTCTGCTTGGCTCACTGGGTTCTAGACACCTGGGTTCTCTCTTTTCTCCCAACCCCTGCTGAGAGCTTTGGTCCTGGTCAATCCCCCTTGCTTAGGTTACTCTCTCCACAGGAATCCAAATGCGTAATCCTTTTACCTGTGTCAAGAGGATGCTCAAATCCTACCCACTCCCTGAGGTTGACCTCAACTACCCTAGGTACACTTTCAAAGTACGCCAACCTGGCATCCAAGATGGCCCTTACCTATTTTCTTTCTTTGCTTGTTTCTTTTGTCTATAGTCCTTTTTTACATCCTAACATACAATTTGCTTATTTATTATAATTATTGCTCATTCCTTCTCTAGAATATTTGCCACACAAGGGCAGGCATTTCTATATGTTTTGTTCAATGACATATGAAGCCCCCCAAACAATGCCTGGCAATAAATATTTGTTTAAAAATATATATAAAATTAGGGACACCTGGGGGGCTCAGTTGGTTGAGCGTCCGACTTTGGCTCAGGTCACGATCTCACAGCTCGTGGGTTCGAGCCCCGCGTTGGGCTCTGTGCTGACAGCTCAGAGCCTGGAGCCTGCTTCAGATTCCGTGTCTCCCTCTTTCTCTGCTCCTAACCCACTAGCATTCTGTCTCTGTCCCTCTCAAAAATAAATAAACATTAAAAAAAATTAAAAAATATAGATATATAAAATTATAGAATATGCATTACATACGCCAGGCTTTGCATGACTGCATACATGTCTATTATACTTTTTCTTTATCTTTTAAAAGCTAACAGCTATTCAATGCTTATTCTGTACCAGGCACAGTTCTGTTTGCTATACGCGTCTCATCTCATTGAATCCTTCCAAGAACTTGGAGGTCTGCATCCTTCTGTAGCAGTATATCACAGCAGCCAAAGACGGTGGTTAGTCAACAGAGAAAATCTTAGGATCTCAAACCATCAGTAAAGGCTTTGAATCTCAACTCCGCCACTTACTAGGTGTGATGCCTTAGACAAGTGACAAACCCCCCCACCCTTTGCCTCAGTACCCAGGTTTTCCGGGTTGTGAAACGGAGGCATGATTATAGTTCTGATTCATAAGATTGTTGTAACTATCAAGGAGTTAACACATGTAAAGGATTAGGATGATATCTGAAACAGAGTATCCATGAAATAAGTGCTAGCTATTATCATTACAATAAATATTTTATCAATTTTATGCATTGTAAACCTGAGGCTCAGAGAAGCCAATTAACTTGGCCAAGGTCAAATAGATAATAAGTGGCATTCAGGTCTCTGGTTCCCAAACTGTGTTTTTAACCACCGTGCAACTAGGAACACAAAAGGAGGAGCCCTTTGGGGGAAAATATAATGAGTTGAATTGTGGATTTCTGTATCTTCACCCCGGGATATTTTCTACCTAAATTTAGACTTCCTAGAGAATATTGAATCTCTGGCTATATATTTAATTTTCTCTCCAAGCTGGCATGAAGCAGACTTGATCTTTGGAAGACAGCGGGGTTCATGTGATTATTTTCCCGGCCTTTGCCAAAAGTCAGTCATTTAAAAGTCTTTGTGGCACAGGACCAACTGCTTTACACATCAGCTGCTCTGTGAAAAAGTTGAAAATGTGATAGATTTGCTGACAAGCGTATTTTATGTTTGATGTGCATAAATTTTTGCAACGATAAAAATAGAAGCAGTTAAGAGTTACTGAGTGGCTTGTTTTTCCTTCTGTCTCTTGAATATTTTGATCTTGAGATAGAGCAGGTGTCTTGCTTGTTTTCACCTGTATTTTCCAGTTTTAACTTCCTCAGTATGCATTCCTTCCTTTATAAGAAAGTATTCACACCTACTATGTGCAAAGTTATGTGTCAGGGCCCTTGGCAACAGATAGAGTAACAAATATTGCATTACCATCTGATAGAAGAAATGGAAAACCATGTACTTCTCAAATCTAGGATTAAAACCTTAGGAAAAGCCATAGTCATCCCTCTGAAACATTGCAACAGCCTGTGCATGCTCTCTCAGATTATCTAAGTCATTCGACACCCAGTAACCAAGGTCACTTTATCACACTGCAAATCTAACGATCTCTCTCTCCCACAGAAATCCCTTTAATGGCTTCCCATTGGAGTAAAGCCCAAAGTCACCCCCGTGACCAGGAATGCCATGTATGATCCCACCTCCTGCTGTCTGTTGTCACCGAACCTCCATTGACCTCCAACTTTCTCACCCCATTCCTCCACTCTAGACCTTTTTCCACTTCTCAAATACCCCAAGCTAGGTCTTGAATCCGAGCATTTGCATCTGCTGTCTCTTGTGTTCATTGTATGTTCTCACAGATTTCTTTATATCTAAATGGTCCTCTTTATTTGTGTTAGCTATAGTTTCTTCTTTTTGAGGCCTTCCCATAGTACACATTGCAAATTATGGGGAGGGATTTTGCCCCCTTATTCTCTGCAGAATCCTCATTGTCCAAACTATCAAGCACATAGTAGGTGCTCCATAAATTATGATTGCTGACGGATTGACTGAATAATTTACTGACATGCATATATCTGCAATACTAGTGAGAAATTCTCAGTGTCAAAAAAGAATCACAAAGAAAATTCTATGGGATGCCATAAGAGGGAATGATCATACTTGAGTGGTTACATACCCTGGTTCATTGTGAAAGAGTTGGTTCTGGAATAAGGATTATTTAATCATTAGTATTGTTATAGATACCTATATAGTGTTTACTATGTGTGAAACAATAACCCAAGTCTGTTCTATAAGTAGTCCTATTTCGGTCGTAAAAACCCAGTGAGTAGATATTCGTTTTACAAGTGAGTGGACATGTCTTAGTCCCTTTGGGTGACTGTAACAAAATAGCAAAGACCGGGTAGCTTATAAATGACAAACACTTATTTCCAGTTCTGGGGCAGTGGTGTAGAAGTCTGAGATCGGGGTAACAATATGGTCATGTGAGTCTTTTCCATGTCATAGATTTTTTGCAATCTCACATGATGAAAGGGGAAAGGTTAGCTCTGTAGGATCTCTCTCTCTCTCTCTCTCTCTCTTTATTTATTTTGAGAGGGAGAGAGAAAGAGAGAGGAAGTGGGGAGGGGCAGAGAGAGAGAGGGAGAGAGAGAATCCAAAGCAGGTTCTGCGCTGTCAGCGCAGAGCCTGGGGTGGGGGTGGGGGCTCCATCTCACGAACCATGAGATCATGACGTAAGCTTAAACCAAGAGCCACACGCTTAACTGACTGAGCCATCCAGGCTCCCCTGATCTCTTTTATAAGGCCACCTGAGGGTGCCACCTGATGATCAAATCATCTCCCAAAGGCTCCATCTCCTACACCATCATAAATGGCATTAGAATTGCAACATACAAGTTTTGGGGAGACACAAATATCAGACCACAGTAGAACAGAAGCTCAAAGAGGGCATATACAAGATCACATCACTAGCGAGCAGCAGAGCAAGAATTTGAACCTGACAGACACCAGAATCCATGTATTCAATGGCAACACTGTATTTGATTTGGATAAGTGAGGAGCAAAGAGAAAGTCAGTCTAGTTGGAGGAAAAAAAAAATGCAAACAAAAGCAAGGAAGAGGGAATGTACAAAAAATATATTGGGACTCATGTGAGGTTAGAATCCAGTGAATGAGCAAAAGGAATAAGCATGAAGTTGAAAAGCATGTTGAAATCAGGCCATGATTTGCAGGCAGGGGATGTTACAGTGATTGTATTTAAAACATGGAAGGTCTTTGGGGAAGGAATTGGCATGACTTGATCTGAACTTTGTGAGGACGAAGAGAGCAATTAGGAATGGAATTGAATTAAGTTCAAACAAGAAATAATTGACGTTTATTATACTATGAATATTTACCCAAAGTATTTTGACCCAAAAATATCTCATTCGATTATAAGCAATCCCTGTGTTGTCATAGTCAGTATTATTAACTGTGTTTTACAGGCAAGAATAATTAGATTTAAAATTATGCTGCTTCAAAGGAGCAAGTGATTTAAAATATCCAAGGTCAGGGATGCCTGGGTGGCTCCGTTGGTTAAGTATCCGACTCTTAATTTCAGCTCAGGTCATGATCTCATAGTTTGGGAGATTAAGACCAGCATCTGGCTGTGTGCCAACAGCATGGAGACTGCTTAGGGTTCTCTCTCTCTCTCTCTCTCTCTGCTCCTCCCCCTATTCATGCCTGGTCTCTCGCTTTCAAAATAAACAAACCTTTAAAAATAAATAAATAAAATGTCCTGTATCAAATGGCAAAGAGGACCAAATCTAGAGATCTTCCAAAAGTGTTGGCAAAGTCTAGGATGTTCACCCATAGAGAAAAGTTGCTACATCTGTTGTCTCTTACAATGTGCTCCTTCGAGGGGCACCTGGGTGGCTCAGTCAGTTAAGCGTCCGACTTCGGCTCAGGTCACGATCTCACTGTTCGTGAGTTCGAGCCCCTCGTCGGTCTCTGTGCTTACTACTCAGAGCCTGGAGCCTGTTTCAGATTCTGTGTCTCCCTCTCTCTCTGACCCTCCCCGTTCATACTCTGTCTCTCCCTGTCTCAAAAATAAATAAAACGTTAAAAAAAATTAAAAAAAAAAACAAAACAATGTGTTCCTTCGTGAGGACCCTTCACACGTGTTACCTCCATTTACAAAGAGGAAGCATTGCTAAGAAATGAATAGCAGCCAAAACCTCAGATCAAACTTCTGGTTTTGAATATCAACTCGGGCTTGCTAGCTATTTGTCTCTGAAGAATTTATTTAACTTTGCTTTGCCTCAGCTGTCGAGGGTTGTTCTAATGTGCTTAGACAAATGCCTGGTATTAGCAAACTCTCTTAAGCATTTGTCATGTGTGACCCCTGTAATAATCACACAGGCATTACGTTTCCTTTTCATCCGTGAAGAGATCGAAGAGTACGCTATACCCCCAGAAGTGTGAACGTGAGGGAACAGGAAAGGGCCGGTAGAGAAAAACAAATGCACGATCACCATTTCCTTTGATGTGTGCGTTACCACAGATACACAAAATTGGCAACAATTAAGTCCTCATGCATAAAAAAGTGACAAAACCACATTCCCCTTTCACTGAAAAGGAGGGAAGATGATGAATGATGGAGGCCAGTATCTCTGCAACCATGACTTCACTGAGGACTCAGTGGTTGAGTCCCGCTTAAATCCTGCTCATCGGCAAAGATTCCCCATTCTGCAATCTTCCCATCCACCTCACCTGATCTCCTGCTCCTTTCATTGCCCCTTTGATCTGATTTGAGCAGAGGTCAAAGGTACCTCTGGGCACCAGATCCAAATTACAGTGTTTCTTTGCAAGCTCATGCTCTCTGCACCTGCGTTTCCTCTCATAGAACATGAGCATAGTGATTCTTAACTTTGAAGAATCTCTGAATTAACAACTTACCGTATACATGCATGGTGTGTGGTCAATATTTATTCATTTTTTAACGTTTATTCGTTTTTTGATAGAGAGACAGAGTGTGAGTGGGGGAGGGGCAGAGAGAGAGGGAGACACAGAACCAGAAGCAGCCTCTAGGCTCTGAGCTGTCAGCACAGAGCCCGATGCAGGGCTCGAACCCACCAACCACAAGATCATGACCTGAGCCAAATCTGGTCGCTTAACCAACTGAGCCACCCAGGCGGTCAATATCTAATGATAATTACAGAAATACTAGTACTATTTGTTGGTACATATGGGTACTCCAAAAGCTTTACTGAAAAGAGGTATCATTATTTTTGGTGAAGGAATGGGGTATTTTGAAACACTGTTAATATGGTGATACTGTGTTTTCCCTTTACAATGTTCATTGGTTTTCTATTATTTTATAAAATCCTGTCCTTAGTATTTCTCCCCGGTTGCTCTGTAACCATCCCAAAAGGTGTTGTCAAAGTTCAGTAAGATCGAGCAGACTTTCAAGATGGCGTACTGCACGAAACAGTCATTGACCAGTAGTTCTGACTTCTTTCAGACGGGTCACGTCAACTTGCTGAACTTTAATATCCTAATCTGGAACCTGAAGACAGTATATTTCCTGCAAGTGATGTAGTGAAGTTTGAAAATCCGTGGACAGAAAACTGCCTGACACATTGCGTGAATTGTTAGTTTTCCCTCCCTTCTCCTTGTTCTCATGGCTCCGGATTATCGGGAGATACTATCGCTCATTAGCCGTCCCCACAGATATTTCCGAATATTTGGGGGACTCAATCCACAAGCTGGGGAGGCATCAGCAAATCCATGGGCCAATGGGTGAGGTAAGTCAGGCTCCTTGAGCTTCTCTAAAACCTTCAGGAGTCTTTTGGGGATGGGCACCCAGCTCGCGCTTCCTCATTCACGTGCACGATTCGCAAATTTGATGCCTTCTGTTCTCATTCAAAGGAGAAGTGGTGGCAGGGCCCATCTGCCCTATGACTTATTTCACATAAGCCTTTGTCTGTTACCTCGCCTCATCTGCTAACCCGGCAGGCCCATGAGGCCAGGGTCTTGGTCACCTGGGGTTGACTGTGTCTGCTTTATCGTGGCTGCTCCGTATGTGGCATCTATGTCGAACCTACTGAATCGATGGACAGAAGCACTCAAAACTGCCCACTGACAACCACTTCGTGGGGTGGCGACACCATGCCAAGCAGAGCCACAGCCCCCGGCAGGCTCCCTGGAGTTGAAGACAGTGATATTAAATAAAACAATTGCTAAAAATAAACATTATAACAACCTTTGCTCCTCCTGGGCCTCTGTCCCCCAAATCTGGACGAGGACCTTCTCCCGGTCTGCTGTATGTTGGAAGGTGCCGGGTCCCGCACATCTTGAGCTGAGTTTGGCTGATGGGAGGCAGTGGCGGGAGTGCAGGGGGGCTGGGGAAGGGAGAAGCAGGGGTGACCTGCCCTCTGGCCCTCTGGTGGTGGCTGTGTCTCCTCTTAAAGTGAAACCACCTCTTTTCCTTGTTTCTCCAATGTAGAGTTCCCAGAAACTCCTTCCCGGTGATGTGTGCAATGCCTCACCTTTCCACGGACTCGATTCCCAGTTCCTCCAACACCAGTGCGACTGATGATCTTTACCATGATATTCTCTCCTTTGAAACCGGAGGGTCTCCTTTGAAACCCTCCTTTGAAACCCTCCTTTGAAACCAGAGGGTTGTTTGGCGTTTTCCTTTTCGCTTAGACTCTGGATGGTACACCGTCCTCCTGAGAGCCCGTGCTGGAAAACACAGAGCCTGTGATGACACGTGTTGCCGCCAGGCTCCAGGGAAATTTCCAGAGAGAGGCTTTTCCAAAGCAAGGACATGTTGCTCTTTGAGAAGGGACTCGACATGGAAAGCAAGGGCGGTGAGCTTTTCAGACAAGGCAAATGGCACATATCAAGGTCCTGTCCCAGGAGGGAGTTGGGACTTCCAAACAACAGAATGAACGGTGCCAGGGCTGGAGCACAAAGAAGGACCCGATGTGGCAGGAATCATTGGTCAGCCATTCTGGGTCTTCTTGGCCATGTTTAGGTGTTCATCCTACAATTCATGGGCTCTACTAAACAGGGAAGGTCAAGGTAGCGGCCTCATGTGATTTGTGTCTTCTAAAGGTGACTTATTACAATGAAAGCAGCAATCCGGGCAGCTAGGAGCCCAAGAGGGAGGCCTCTGCGGTCTAGCATGGGGTTATGGTGGTTTGGACCAGGATGATGACCAAGACAGGAATAGACAGAAAGTGAAGAGCCAGGGAACAGCCAGGTTCCAGCACCCGCTTTTGACTCTCTCTTCTCCTCCCCAGGCTGCCGACATGCTCTGTTTTTCCCTGTGGTCAGGGGTACCACCAACTCCATCAGCTTTATTTTTAGGCTGGTGCCTGAAAGACTCACCCCAGAGTCTTTGACATGGTCTGAAGACAAGGAGAAAGGCAGCCAGGCGAACAAACGCGTGTCTTCACCGTCTCCTCCGCACAGACTAGGTTCAAAATAACACGAAGCTGTTAGAAAAAATTTGCCAAACCGCTCTCCTTTCTCACGTCGTGACAAACTGCTTCAGAACGGGCCACACTTGATTGTTCTAATTCTGGGCCTGCGCCATTTTCTCCACATGCCGACTTGGGTCCTCAGCCTTCTGTGCCTCAGGGTATTTCTGGGGCCGCCATGACTGCTCCAGGGCCTGCGACAAGGACTTCAGGAATGACCCCTGTTGTTTCTGGCAGTGTTTCCTGTGATGCAAGAGCAGTTCTGTGCCAAGGCAGAAAAGTCGGCCCGAATGACACCAGCGAATAAATAAGGCAAACTCCTGCCTGGTGAAAAAGCGGTAAGCTTGAAGCCAGAAGGTTCTTTGTTGAGGGCATGCTCTTCCTCTGTGGCCCTGGGAAGTTCGTGGAGAAGCAGAGAAGACTGGCTTAGGGGTGTCACGGTTACTGGCACATATTGAACATTAGTGATGGCACCGTCATCATATACATTGTCTCACTCAATCCTCTCAAATGAGCCTTAGGAGGTTTGCTGTTGCGGTGCTTCCATTTTTGCAGGTGAGGAAATCAGCTGGGAGAGATTAAGGAAGTGGGGTGAAATCACACAACTCGAACCCAGGCCATGCCCTCTGAAGTCCTCGCCCTATCACCCTCACAACCAGAGCTAGCACCAGGAACCGAAGGTTTGGAGCCCCTGCTGGGATCTCCATCTGATGACTGTTTTCGTTGTGTTGCCTCCTGTGTGATGTCAGGCACGTAGCTTGGCTTTCTGTGCTTTCATATTCCTTATCTGTGAAATATTACGACTACGGACCTCTCCCTTGCAGTGTGGGCCTCTACAGGATGCAGGGGACTGGGGAGGCTGTTATGAGACTCCGGATAGAACCAATACAGCATGATCCTCTCCTCTTATACAGTAAAACCTTGGTCTTCAAGCACAAGTCGTTCCGGAAACACGCTTGTAATCCAAAGCACTTTTATAACGACGCGGATTTCCAGAGCTGTGGGCCCGGTTGTGATCACGTGACATTCGGCTTCACATTCGACTCGTATTGTAAGACATCGCATGTTTATCAAGTTCAAGTTTATTAGCAACATTCCCTCGTCTGGCGGGACGCCCGCAGAACAAGTCACTTGCAATCCAAGGTTTTACTGGTACTTCCCACCTTCCACATCAGCTGACCCCAACCTTGCCTCTCAATGAGCTGCACTACTCGAAATGAGTCATCTAAACGCTCTGAGTCTTACGTGCACAAAGCAACGCCTAGACTTACCTAGAAGTGTCATAAGGAGGACTGGAGAGGAAAAATGTACTACAGGGCAACCCACACATCGTAAGTGATTATTTTCCTCTCTGTAGGTAGACTTCACATTGTTTCTGCTTAAAACACTTAAGTACTAACTGCTCTGTCTACCTCATTGTGTCAGATGAGATTATCCCTATGATATAATTAATACGCTGGGGGAAATAAAAAACATAAAAATACTCTGTAGTGCTAAGAATTACTATCATTACTCCATTAGTTTAATTCTTTGGATAATTATAAAGAACGAGTAATTAATGTCATGTACGAAAAGCGTCTAGTGCTTTTCAACTTTATTTATTCGTGAATTCAGGGCCTTTAATTTTATGATCCGTTAATTGTTTTTACATATAAGAGAACTGGGCCCTGCTTGTCTAGTCTGTTTCTCAGAATTGTTGATCCTAGCAGAGTGAAGGCAATTTTTTTTTTTTAAATGAGCTATAACTACTGGATGTGAACACATATTCAAAAACCCTAATATTTGCACAGCCTCTTTTCTGCATCTTATCACAATTATTATTCCATGTACTGATGATCGAGCCCTCCCCTTCCAGGTGATTGCCCTATTAATGGCACAGAGATGAGAACGGGATTAAATATTTGCCGTAGGAGCTACGCTTAATTGAGTTCCTTCTCTGCCTGTTACCAGCTTTGGGTTTTGAAATTAAAGCCAACACAAATGATGCCATTTAGAAATATAGCTAAAATTAGAAATCTTTTAAATATGATAACAAGTCTCTAGAGACTTGGACTTCGCGTGTCACGTTCAGACATGCGGTGTAATTTTAGAAACAAAGCACAATCCATTTCTAATATGTTTTTGAAAAAAAAAATGTATCCAGATTATATTTAGCAGTCACGTTGTCTCAGAAACTTTGTCAAACAGTGAGGAGGGAAAAGACGATGTAGATCCTAAAATAGTTTAATATGGGGGCGCCTGGGTGGCTCAGTCCGTTGAGCATCCGACCTCGGCTCAGGTCATGATCTCGCAGTTTATGAGTTGGAGCCCCCCCCCCATCGGGCTCTGTGCTGACAGCTCAGAGCCTGGATCCTGCTTCAGATTCTGTGTCCCCCTCTCTCACCGCCCCACCCCCGCTTGTGCTCTGTCTCTCTCTGTCTTTCAAAAATGAATAAACATAAAAAAATTAAAATAGTTTAATATGCGACATCATCTCACTTAACTGACAACGTATCTTGGGGAAGGCATTACTCTCCTCCTTACTGACAGAGACAAAAACTGAAACTTATACATTCACTTAAGTCAAATACTTACTTGGGATCTACTGGGATATGAGATATCAGGATCTGCTGTTTGGAAGACACTATTCTTGGTGCTTGGGATGGATCTGCCCACAGAAGATGCATGGCCTCTCTTCTCAATCTCCCATTATTCTGGTGGTGCAAACACATTCTAAAGCATTGACTGTGTAAGTAGGCAGATGGCCGAATTGTGTTAAGCACTGAAGGCTGAATGTAAGCCAGCAGTGGGGAGACTCTGTGGCAGAACATTACAGAGGGAGGAGCAGGAGCAGAGATCAAGGCACAGGAGGGGAGAAATAGCATCATGGAACTAGCTGAAGCCAGTGAACGGGGGAGCGGGACAGGGAGTGAGACAAATAGTGGGTAGGGGCCAGATCGTGCAAAACGTGGTAGATGGCAGCCCAAACCTTCTATTTCTTTCTAAGCACGTGGGGAGACATTGAAAGGTGTGAAGCACAGTGATTACTTAATTCTTTTTAAAATTTCCTTTGGCTATTATGCTCTAGAAAATGGACAATAGTGGGCAAGAGTAAAGGCTCCTAAGCTGGCCCAAGAAAGAGATGATGTCAACTTGGACTAAAACAGTGGAATCAGAGATGATTCTGGTAGGTTCCAGAAACAGGATGGGTATTAGATTGGATTGGGGAGAATGAGGAAAAGGGATACATCATGGATTTTCTCATTAAACAATTGTGAGACTTTCATTAGCTGATATAGAAAAAACTGTGGACTTAACAATTTTTTTGTTTGTTTGCTTTTTGAAAAAAATATATGGCACAGGAGATTTAAATTGTCCCATGTGAGCATATTGTTTTGAAATATAAAACCGAAGACATTCAGTAGACAGCTGGGTATATATGTTGGAAACTCAAGATGTTTGTTTGGCAGATACAATTTGGGTTTTCATCTTATTAACACTACCTAAAACCTTGGGCCGGGGTGAAGTCACCTTAAGACGAGTTTATATGGAGAAAAGTGGGAACATGTAGACCTAAGTCCCGGTGGCTGAGAAGCTTAGACTTCCCTAAGTCTAAGTGATTAGACTAAATCTAAGTGATCTGCTCCACATTTCCTGGCTAGTAAGTGGCAAACCTAAACCCTCTCTGACTTCAAAACCCGTGATTTTATTTTTATTGCCTATGAGATGATATTTTGAGTGAGCTTTTAAAAATAAATAGACATTTGAATGAATAGACTTTTGTCCAGAAATACTGAGCAGGGCAATACAGGCTAAGGACAAGATAGTATTTATGGCACAAAAGCTAAGGAGTTCGAAGACTGCACAGAGAATGGCAATTTAAGCCTAAGGAGATATATACGCATTTAAATATATATATATATATATATATATATATTTATTTAATGTCTCAACTTTTTTATCCACCCATTGATGGGCACTCAGGTTGTTTTTGTGTCTTGGCTATTGTAAATAATGCTGCTATGGGGGCGCCTGGGTGGCTCAGTGGTTAAGCGGCCGACTTCGGCTCAGGTCATGATCTCGCAGTCCGTGAGTTCAAGTCCCGCGTCAGGCTCTGTGCTGACCGCTCAGAGCCTAGAGCCTGTTTCGGATTCTGTGTCTCCCTCTCTCTGACCCTCCCCCCAGTCATGCTCAGTCTCTCTCTGTCTCAAAAATAAATAAACGTTAAAAAAAATTTTTTTAAATAAAAAAAAAAAATAATGCTGCTATGACTACGAAGGCACAGATATGTTTTTGAGTCAATATTTTCCTTACTTTTGGATATATTCCCAGTAGTGGAATTGCTGGATCATAGGGTAATTCTATTTTTATTTATTTATTTATTTATTTATTTATTTAGAGTATCCTTCATAATGTTTTCCATAGTGGCTGTACCAGTTTGCAATTCTGCCAACAGTGCGAAAGTGTTCCCTTTTCTCACCTCCATGCCGGAATTTGCCATCCTTTGTCTTTTTGATGATGGTCACAGGTATGAGGTGTTATCTCAGCAGGGCTTTGATCGGCATTTCCTTCGTGATTAGTGATGTTGAGATCTTTTTGTGTGCCTATTGGCCTTTCATATATCTTTTTGAGAAATGTCTATTCAGGTCCTTTGCCCAATTTTTAATTGGGCTGTTTCTTATTTTAATTTACGTTTTTTTTTTTTTTTTTTTTTTTTGCCATTGAATTGTAGGAATTCTTTAGATGTTTTCAGTATCAACCTTTAATGAGATATCGGGTTTGCAAATCGCTTTTTCCTTCCCATAGATTGTCTTTTCACTTGGTTGATGGTTTCTTTTGCTGTGAAAAAGCTTTTTTTGGTTTCATGTAGTTCCGGTTATTTGTTTTTTATTGTGTTGCTTGCCCTTGAGGGGTCATATCCAAAAAAAAACATCATTAAGACCCTTGTCAAGGAGATTTGATCCTATTTTTTCTTGTATCAGTTTCATGTTTTCAGGTCTTATATGTATTTACTTTTTAATTAATTAATTTGTTTTGAGAGAGAGAGAGAGAGAGAGAGAGAGAGAGAGAAAACAAGGACACTGACAGTGCAGAGCCCGATGCAGGGCCTAAACTCACAAACCATGAGATTATGACCTGAGTTGAAATCAAGACTCGGCCTGACACACCCAGGCGCCCCTCAGGTCTTACATTTAAATTTTAAATTCATTTAGAGTTATTTTTTGTGAGTAGCATAAAATATAGGTCCAATTTCATTCTTACATGTGTGAATACTGAATTATCCCAGCACCGTTTATTAAAGAGACTGTTTTTTCTCCATCGAGCAGTCTTGGTAACTTTGTCAAATATTACTTGACCTTACATGCTTGGTTTTATTTCTGGGCTCTCGATTCTGTCCCATTTGCCCATTTTTCTGTTTTTATGCCAATACTATGTTATTTGATGACTGTAGCTTTATAGTTTAGCTTGAAGTCAGGAAGTGTAATGCCTTCTGCCTTGTTCTTCTTTCTCAGGACTTCTTTGGCTATTCAGGGCTGGGGTCCCTTTTTAAGGGCATTAATCTCATGCATAAGGGCTCTATACTCATGACCTGATCAACCCTCCAAGCCCCACCTTTCAGTACCATCATCTTAACTGCTAAAATTTCAACATATGGATTTGGGGGAGGGACACATACATCCAGCCCATAAAGACCAAACCAGCTTTAATCCGAAATGTTCATATTGTTTCTTCCTGCACGAGTTCTTTTTGGAAGCCTTCGTTTTCCTTCATTCCTTACTGAGCTCTACATTGATACCAATTTCTGACATACATGAATATAATAAAATAAAGGGGCATAAGGATGCTCTCTGGGCACCTGGTGGCCCTACCTACCTCAGGAACTATAGACCACAGCAGGGAAATGAACAATGAAAATGTACTATCAGAATAGACAGCACTAAACCTCTCCTTGTATACATTATGGAGTTTGAGTGTTGTGTCACGATGCAAAGAAAACAATAGGCTAAAAGGGAACAGTGTTCTAACTCAGGAGAAGTCAGCCTCATTTTCCTTCTCAAAATGTGTCCGCCTTTCTTAGATTGAGCTGCTACAACAAAATACCATTAACTGGATGCCTTAAGCATCAGATATTGACAGCTGACCTTTGAAGAATGCAAGTTTTAGGGGTGTCAGAGCCCTGCACAGTCAAAAATCCACATGTAACTTCTGAATCTACAAAAACTCAACTACTAATAGCTTACTCTTGGCCAGACGCTTTACCGATAGCACAAACAATTAACACATATTTTGCTTCTGTGTTATATACTGCATTCTTATGATAAAGTAAGCTTGAGAAAAGAAAATGTTATTAAGGAAATCATAAGGAAGAGAACATACGTTTACAGTACTCTACTGTAAAACAATCCACATATACGTGAACCCGCGTATAAGTGGACGGATGCAGTTCAAAACTGTGTTGTTCAACGATCGGTTGCGTTTCTCACAGTTCCGGGTGGGGTGCTGGTAATTTGAGAGAAAGATGGCAGCAAGGTTTGGGTGAGAGCCTCTTTCCGTGTGCTTACATGGCCATTCCTCAGTGCACGTGCATGGAGAGAAATATCCCTTTTTCCCCTTCATGTTCTTGTAAAAGCACTAATCCCATTATAAGGGTCCCACTCTCAAGACCTACTCTAAGTCTAATTACCTCCCAAAGGCCTCACCCTACATTATTATGGGTTAAGGCTTCAACATGTTAATCATTTTGCTGGGGCATGAATACTCAGCCCATAACACCTGACGTGACTTAGATGGTCATTGGACACTTTAAGTAGCATGGGACCAAGATTGCAGCATAAACTTCTGAATAATCCCAAGGGACGTAAATATTCTAAAATTCTAAGACCCTGATGCCTGGCTTTGACAAGCAACATTGGATCTTTGCCAACTTTCATTGCTACCCTGGTCTGCATTTTTTTTGTTCATTTTCTGCACAGTCCATTCTCACAGAGATGTATGAAAATTTAAAGTATGTGACAAACTTCAGCATATAAATGTAAGAATAAAATGGTATTTTGTCTTCAAATCATTGAATTTTGAACTCACAAGGACTTAGATGGGTTATAATAGAAGAATCATACTTTATAGATTTAAAAAAATCGAAGGTAAATGATTTTGTTAATTTTTACTTTTCTGAATACCTAAAGTGTGCTTCTTGGGAAATTGGAATCAGAATCAGATCCTTGGACAAGATCACAGCCATTCATTATTTCAACAGTTACATGTATAGAAAGCCCACCATATGCAAAGTATTGCTCAATTCTAAAAGAGCCACTGTCACTAAGAAAATATGGCAGCAGATACTCCAGGACCAAGATGGGAAGAGAGTGATGGTAGCCAAGTAGTGATGGAAGGCAACTGGAAAGTTGAGCCTGAGGTACCTCCCTGCTGTCTCATGACCTGAAATTTCCCACATGTCCCTGAGAGGATGAGACCGGCAAAGACTTCGGGTCAGGATTAAAATTAAATACTATATGTTCATACTTCATGATTGAGGAGGAATAGAAAGTTCTGGAAGTACATCGGTGATATGACTAGTAAGTGATTTGACTCTAGGAAGAAAGAGTTGTACTAAAATATTAATGCAGGTGGAGGCAATATTCTAGACATGAGAATATAAGGTTTCAAATTTGGGGTTTGTTTTTTTAAAAATGCAGATAGAAATATATCATCCATGAATACAGAACAGTTTCTGAACTTCCTCACAGAGAGCAGTACCCACTTCCTTCTTCTTCACAGACACCGTCCCATGATTTCATCTTTCTTTCAGGCTCTGGGACCCCATCACTGGGTCAAGGGGGATTTAAGGAGTAGTTTAGTCACTAAGGAGATTTCGTGTCTGTTCTGGTCTCTGGCATAAGCTCCAGCCGTTTGACTTACTCATTCCTATGACCAAATCTCCTTTTCATGTACCTAGTCCAGTGCCTGAGGATTTATCTGGGCTCGTACCACTGCCAAATATATTATCAAAATTGTAAAGGGAAATATGAAGGGAGGAAAGTTAAGATCCCCACGACAGCAGTGATTATATCTGGATGCCCTAGTGCACAGCAAGCAACAACTAATATGTTAAGTGTTGACCAAATGCTAGAGAATGTTTTAAGTTGGAACAAGCAACGGCTTTCAAGCTAAATCCAACCCATCGCTTATGTTTTTTTTTAATGTTTTCTTTGTTTTCAGAGAGAGACACAGACAGAGAGAGGGAGACAGAGAATCCCAAGCAGACTCCATACTTTCAGTACAGAGCCAGATGTGGGGCTCAATCTCACAAACCGTGAGGTCATGACTTGAGTCTAAACCAAAAATCAGACACTCAACCGACTGAGCCACCCAGGTGCCCCAACCATAGCCTATCTTTTTCAGCAAAGTTTTATTGAAATACACCATGGCCCGTTAATGCACATACTTCCTATATTTGCTTTTGTTATGCAGCAGCAAAGTTGGTAGTTGTGACAAAGCCCACATTGACCATGAAGCCTACAGTATTTACTTTCTGACCCTACACAGAAAATGTCTGTTGACCTAAATGCTTTACCACAAATTACTATCTATGTGACCCTCAAAAACTGCTTTGCGATGTAACATTTTTACATAAGAGATGAATGAGAAGTGCCTAAAAAGAGACGAAATCTGTCAGGAGGGCCTGGGTGGCTCAGTCAGTTAAGTGTCCAACTCTTGGTTTCAACTGGCGACATGATCTCACCATTCATGAGATCAAGCCCAGCGTTGAACTCTGTGCTGGGGGTGGAGCCTACTTAAGATTGTCTTTCTCCTCTGCCCCACCCCTGCTTTCATGTGCGTGCTCTCTCTCTTAAAAAAATGCTGTGTCAAAGCTGAAGATTATATAGCCAGCTAGGAGTCCACAGACTGAGTATTCAAATTTAGCCTATCTTCTCTTGAGTCTGTAAATAAATATTTTTATGTACATGTGAATGTATAAATGGCTTTATTCACAAAAAAAAACTCACATACCGTACAATTTACCCACTTAAAATATACCATTCTTTGGTGTTTAGAATATTCACAAAGTTGTACAAGTATTACAACAATCAATTTTAGCACATTTTCATTATCCCCAAAATAAGCCTCAAACTCATTAGTAGGATCTATATATTCTCCACTTCCCCTCCAACCCTTGCTTTGTCTCATTTTTTAAAACATTGCCATCCTAGTAGGATGTACGATGCTATCATTGTGTTTTTTATTTATTTTCCCTACTAGTTACTGATTTTGAGCATCTTTTCATGTGTCTATTGGACATTTGTATTTCCTCTTTGAATAAATGTTTATTCAGAGTCTTTGCTTATTCTTAATTGTTTTTTACTTATTATCAACTTTTAGGAATTCTTTATATATCCTAGATACAAGTTTTTTTGTGTTTTGTTTTTGTTTGTTTTTGTTTTTATCAGATACAGAATTTGCCACTGTTTTTCCCCATCCTGTGGTGATCTATTTTCTTTCTTGGGCACCAATGTAAGTGGCATTATGTTTTTCATTTCAAATTCCACTTGCTTATTGCTAGTATATGAAAGCAATTGATTTTCGTGTATTAACTTTACATTCTACAACCTTGCCGTAATCACTTACTAGTTCCAGGAGTTTTTCTTTTTGTTGATTCTTTCAGATTTCTACATAGATGATTGTGTCATATGCAAACAAAAATAATTTTATGTCTTCCTTTTATTTATTTTTCTTGTCTTATTGCATTAGCAAGGACTTCCAGTATGATGGTGAAAAGAAATGGCAAGAGAGCACATCCATTGCCTTGTACCCTCTAGAAGTGAGAGCTTCACATGTCTCATTATTAAGTATGTTATTTGTAAGGTTTTTTTTGTAGATAGTCTATCAAGTTGAGAAAATAATTCTCTATTCCCAGTTCACTGAGATTTTTTTTTATCATGAATAGGTGTGAGATTTTATCACATAATTTTTCTGCATCTATTGGTATGATCATGTGATTTTTCTATTTTCGTCAATTGATATGATGGATTACATTGATTTTCAAATGCTGAACCAGCCTTATAATCCAGAGATGAATTCCACTTGGTTGTGGTATACAATTCCTTTTTATACTTTTTAAGATTTGATTTGCTAATATTTCACTGAGGATTTTGCATGTACTTTCATGAGAGATATTGTTCTGTTGTTGTCTTGTAATGATTTTTTTTTTTTTTTTTTTTTGGTTTTGATACTATGGTAATGCTAGCCTCATAGAATGAGTTAGGAAGTATTTTCCTTGCTTCCCTCTTTTGAAAAAGATTATGAACAATGATATAAATTTTTCTTTAAATGTTTGGTAAAATTCATGACAGAACTTATCTGGGTCTGGTGCTTTCTTTCCTGGAAAGTGACTAATTATTGATTCAATTTCTTTAATAGACATGGTCCTATTTAGATTGTTTATTTCTTCCTATGTGAGGTTTGGCACATTGTGTTTTTCAAGGACTTGGCCCATTTCATTTAGATTATCAAATTTGTTGGCAAAGAGTTGTACATGGTATTTCTTCACCATCCTTTTAATTTCCATGGGATCTGTAATAATATCCCTTCTTTCATTTTGGATACTGGAAATTTGTGGCCTCTCTCTCTTCTTCTTTTTTTTTTTTAATTAGCCTGGCTAGAGCTTATTGATTTTATTGATCTTTTAGAAGAACCGTCTTTTGGTTTTATTGATTTTTTGCTTTCAATTTCATTGATTTCTGCTCTAATTGTTGTTATTTATTTTCTTCTACATACTGGGGATTGAATTTGATATTCTTTTTATAGTTTCCCCATTTGCAGATGTAGATAATTGACTTTAGATCCCTCATTTTCTAGTACATGCATTCAGTGCTATAAATTTTCCTCTAAGTGCTGCTTCTGCTTATAGTGCAAATGCTGGATATTAAGCTTTTCGATTATAATGTAAGTGCCTGACATTAAGCTTTTGATTGCTGAGGCATTCGTTTCAAAGACATCTATCCTGAATAAATATATTTCAAGCTCTTTGGCACAATGACTAGCAAAACGACCAGATAAGGAACCAGGCAGCCCCCACCCATAAAGTTCCCCGGGTAACCTACGTAACTGACCACTTGAGTGACTCTGATTCTCCCTTCCCACACCTTAATTCCTGCTCTCAAGATTTAAGTTTGCCGATAAGAAGCGAACTCATGAAACCCTAGGTACCCTACCCTTGAACACTAATAAAGGCAGGGCCTCAGGTCTGTGTTTCCTCTCTCTCTCTCTCTCTCCCCATGTCCTCGCTGTAGGTAATAAATCTTGTTCTTCAAAGTTCCTGATGGCTTCTTACTAAAGTTTTGTCCTGGAATGGTAATAAGTACCACATGGGCCAGTCCAACTACAACATGGGTTCCAGTCTGGGAAAGGTTGATGGGAGCTTACCAAGTAATATGGGCCCATGCTAACTGCCTCAGGCATTCCTAGCCAACAGCATCACTAACAATAGGCTGAAACAGCCACAGCATTGCTACATCCCACAATATTTGATGTCATATTTTCCTTTAAGATCTTGTCACACATGAATTATTTCATTTCTGATCATCCAATTTTGATGCTTTTAATTTTTGATTTTAATTCTTTGTGTGTGCAGGTGTCCTGCCTACGATCTCAAGTATGATTTTAAATAGAGTGAGAATAGATGTTCTTAATAGTCCCGGATCTTATGATGGAAGCATTCTGTGGGTTTTTTATAAATTTCCTTTCTCAGGATGAGAAAGTTCCCTCCTATTTCTAGTTTCTTGGTGTTTGTATGAGGAAAGTATGTTGGATTTTATCAAGAGGTTTTTTTTAAATTTTTTAATGTTTTCTTTACTTTTAAGACAGAGAGAGACAGAGCACAAGCATGGGTGGGGCAGAGAGAGAGAGAGAGAGACACAGAATCCAAAGCAGGCTCCAGGCTCTGAGCCGTCAGCACAGAGCCCGACGTGGGGCTTAAACTTGCGAACTGTGAGATCATGACCTGAGCCGAAGTTGGACGCTTAACCAACTGAGCCACCCAGGCGCCCCCAAAAGAATTTTTTTTTTATCAAGGGAGATGATCATGTGCTTTTTGTTATTCTATTAATAAAGTGTATTATATGAATTGATTTTTAGATCTTAAACCAACTTTGAATTACTGGAATAAATCCTACTTGGTCATGGTGAATGATGTTTCTAATATGCTACTAGAATAAGCATGCTAGTATTTTGTTAAATCTTTTTTTAAGTTTATTTATTTATTTTGGGGGGAGAGGGGCATAAAAAGAGAATCCCAAGCAGGCTCCACACTGTCAGTGAGGAGCCAGATGTGGGGCTCCAACTCACAAACCACGAGATCATGTCCTGAGCAAAAAACAAGAGTTGGGCACTTAACCCAACAAGCTAACCAGGAACCCCAAGATTTTTGTGTTTATATTCTTAAGATGTATTGCTCTGATGTTTCCTTTTTGTGAGTCTTTTCTCTTGTTCTTCTTGAGAATTAGTATATTTTATTGAATAATTGTTTTTTTTTTTAATTTTCTGTATCATCTTACAATTTCCAGAAGCTTTAAATAGCTGGGTTTTTTCCCCAATAATTTTCACCAGTCATGTTTATTTTATTGGTGAGCCCCTTGTGTCAGCACTCCAAGGGAATAATGTCCTGGAGCCTTCCTCTTAAACCAATATCCAATATGGCCTGATTTGCTCTGGGTGCATGATCAGTGACTTGAGATATAAATGAATAAATGCTATGAGGAGTGGCAGACCTATGATGCACATTGAAAGAATTTTCAGCCATGATGGCAATGGGGACTTGAAACACCGTCTACTATGGAGCTCATTGACCTCAACTGTTTTCAAGGTGCTATGTGGCCCAGGTGACAATCAGAGCTGAATGCCTGTTGCAAATTTAGACACGTCCAAGCATATCTAGAGTAGAACCATTACACATGAAGGAACAAAGAAGCTTAGGTGAACAAATTGTTATTAAAGGAAAAGAGGGTAATTAGCAGTTATTACTGGGGTCATTTACATGGACCATGACCTCATGATCTATTGTACTCAGCAGGACAATTTTAAGAATGAAAGAGAGTGCTAATTATGAAAGAGAGCACTGATAATACCATATAATATGCACAAATGATGACTATTCTTGGCAAACATGAATGTGTGTTTATCCTGCTTATATAGCGGGTCTTGTACTATGCATTGCCCAGAGAAGAGTGAGATGCCATCAGGGCAAGTTCACCGACATCTTACAGCAGAATGGAGGAGAATATGTTAATAAAGCACGTATATGAAACTATATAATTATAAACTCTGATTTGGACTGAGGGAAATGGACTGGGAACAGTAGGAACGTTTTCCAGGGAAATCAAATGTAGGCTGAGGAATCAGGGGAGTTTGTCCTTAGGAGGCCGGAACTCATAGCAGAAATATGAATAGGCGTTAATTAAATGAAGAGGGAGGATGAAAAGGGCTCCAAGCAACAAAGGCAGCAGTTGCAAAGCCCCCAAGCAGAAGGGAAGCTGACAGGTGCAAGAAGAGGTAACATGGTTTCAGCTGAGGACAAAGAGAGAGGCAAAGATCAGATTTTAATTTCTCGTCTATGCCACGTGAGAGCTTTGGCAAACTACAAAAGTGTTTTATTTATGACTGTGCTTGTGTGTGTGCGAGTATGTGTGCATGTAGAAAAATCAAGATCTTGAAGCAGAGCTCTGAACTTGTAGCAGAACACCATGAAGTGTTTAAAGTGTAAGTCACCATCACCTGTTTTAGATACAATTGCATAGACCACAAAACATGGCGGCCATAAACTCAAAATGCCTTCCAGAGATCTAATAATAGGGTCCCCACGTTTGGTCACGGCCTCCATGCACCTGGACGGAGCAGGGACTGGAGGGTAATGTGACCCCCTTTTACTCTTCATCTGACCATTGTCATTGAACAACATGTGCTCTTGCTCGTGACACTGGCGTTGATATAAATTATTTTCTAGGAAGCTAGCTCATCCCAGTGCCTCACCATGCAGGGCCATGGACATATCTGGACATGTGTGAATTGACCAAGAATTAACTGCAGAGTTATTCCTTAGAAGCTGTCATCTCAGTTTTATGCAACTATACCTCATTTTACCCGAAACTACTCTGGCTTTGCTGGCTTGGAAAAGAAATGAAAGATGGCTAGAAAAAGGAATAAAGCGAGAAGTATAGGAGATGTCCCTTCTCATTTTCATCTTAGAAAGACTGTATTAGTCAGCCATGCGACAATAATACTGCATAACAATCCATCCAAATCCAGCAGCTTTCAATGGCAAGCTGTTGTTCTAGCCAGCTGATCTAGGCTGAGTGATTTCTCTTTAGACCGTGGGTCACCTGGGCTTGATTCCTTTCCAAGAGTTGTGTTCAGGTCCACTCCACATGACTCCTTATCTCCTTTTGATCAGCTTGAAAAACAAGGAACAATGATCTCCTGGACAATTACCTGAGCCTGAGATTCCTACCTCAACAGGTAGAAAAGATTGCTCTTTCCACAGTGGGAGAGGAATAGAAATAAATGTTTGCTGAACAATAACCCAAAAGATCATCTAATTCCATATGAGACCCTTTCAACCACAAAGCAATCAGATGCCAATCACATCGTGATCATTTCCTCTCAGGTAATGCACCCTAGTGTGTGTGCTAACCTGGACCCAAGTTCCCTAAATTTGAATTCGAAAGGAAGCTTGCAAAATTCACCTTTGGAAATTCAAAATGCAAGACCAGAAAGGATTGGACTGTATTTAAGATCTATTAATCTCATCCTTCACATCCTGAATTTCTCATGGGTACTCAAAATTCCCAAGTTGTTTTATAATCCTTGTCTTACTTACAATGTGCCTTTCGCCTGGAACACAGTCCCTGCCCACCCCTTTGTCACTCTGACAAATACATTCTCATCTTTCAAGACTCAGATCATGGGACTCTTTTCTTGGACCGTCTCCAGTGTTTGGCAGTTAGCAAGTGGCTAACAGTTTTTTTGTCATTGTTACTGAATAAATAATCATCCTTCTACATTGAATTAAACTAAGTCGCAGGAAGTAAAAGTGACTTATTCCAAATCACACAGCATGCAGTCCCCTTAAAAAATTATCCAGCAGCAGTGACAGGGGCAAACTGCAGGTTGCCAGTCCTTGGCAATATGAATCTGTCTGAGTCATTTTAGCGGCCAGCTCACAAAGGCTCAGATTAGCTCTTAGAAAATCAATTGACTTGCAGGTCTTGATTTTAATATCATTTCTTTAATAATGTGGGACTGTGGTACTTTTAGACTCACCTCCCCTCCTTTTTAAATCATTAACTTAGAGTGGGTTTTCTTCTTCTTGGTCTTTATTTCTACCAAAAAGCATTCCACAGAAGCACACATCTGAAATAAGCTAAAGACAAGAAGTGGGGCAGAGGCTGCTGTCAGAGAAAGTTTATGACCTGTCATGGGGTATTTGGGACATTTGACTGGAAACGGCCAACAGCAGGGCAAAACAAACATGACATCATAGATATCTGTTGTTCTTGCCTCTTTGGGACATAGTCATTCTTATTCTGCCTTCATCACTCTGTATTTCCCTGTGTAGACTTCTCTTGGGCCAAGTAGTTCAAATGGACTTACTCCCCAGATGACTAATTTTCAGGAGGGGCACAGGAATCTGACCTGGGCAATAAACCTATCTATCCCTCGGCCAAGAAAGAAATAATTCTTGACGCAAACCAATCCAAAAAGTTCCATTCCATAGCTTTTCCTAGAACTCTTGGGATAGAGAATCATCATTGCTGTTGATCTTGATTAGAGAATAATACACTTTTAGCCATGCAAGTGGTCTCTCTTCTGCCACCATATTGGACCACCCGAATGGACATTTAGAGAAGAACTGAATCTTTTAAAGCCATTGGATATGGTAAAGTCTGAAGCCAGACCACTGATAGCAATTCTCATGTATGTGAGCTAAAATTGAATTGGCTTTCTGACACTTTCAAGTATGAGTGAGGTGTCTTCCTGGATGGGAGCTCTGCAAAGATGTCTCAAGAGCTTATGAGAGGAGAGTCAGTTCAGGCAGGTGGATTATGGGCCATGCCTGGCAGCAGGCATGTGGTAGGGATCCAGAGGGTGTGATGGATAAGGGAGAGCTTTGGCAGGAGGATCCAACAGGGAAATATCGTGTCAATTCTGCCCCCCCCCCCCCCCCGCCAAACTTTTGCATAACACCTTAGTGTTTATGGTACATTCTTACCTAAAATGCATGTGAGATCATATCTAGCAGTGAGGTAGGTAGCAACAGCCAGTCTCTACAGTCAATACCCAGAGAGATTGTGATTTTCTTTACGTTGTATGACCAAAAAAATGGTAAACCCAGAAGTCTAGCCCACGTCTTTTTGCTTCTAACTGATGTCATGTTCTTTACAACCTGACACACAGGAGGTGAAAGATGAAAGGAGGCAGAGAGCAGTGAGCCTGGAGGCAGAAAGTAACACTTCACCCCGGGTGTGAACAGAAGGAAAACATGAGTGGCCCAGTGGTTGACTTCGACTGAGGGACAAAGGCAGAAGCTGAGTTATGGAAACTGAGAAACGAAGTCAGAAACTGGGCACAGAAGTATAGCAAGAAGTTACATTTTTAAAAACTGTTGGATTGTTAGAGACTCGGAGCCTTTTTTGTTTTGTTTTGTTTTGTTTTGTTTTGTTTTTAGAACTCAAATGTTCAAGATAAGGTAAAGTACGTGTACAGAACGGGGGCACTCAATACATGCTAATTCTTTTTCCTGTAGAGAGAAACAAGATAAGTTAAAGGATTACCACATGGAAAGCTTCAGCAATCGAGCGTAATAGGACATGTTTAGGGAATGACAAGTAGTTTGGGTGCAATTAAGGTAAAGCACATAAAAAATGTGAGCAATGAAAAAGAGACGCCAGTCGGGGCCACTGGGTTAGGGCACATGGAAGCCTTGTTACCAGGGATGCGCTGTGTTCTTGAGGAAAAGAAAAGACATCAGCATAAAGACAAAGACATTACGTGTGTTTGTCGGCTTGTTTTCTCAGCCCTCTCCCGATGAAACTCAGTGTTTATCCAAATGAATTGCAAGCAGTGACACCTCAGCTCAAAACTCTCACTTTTTACCTGGTGGGGAATAGATTCCGGTCCTCAAATCTCCTGAGAAGCTTTTCTTTTCATTGTTTACTTAATATAATGTATTTCAGTCATTCATCAAAGGGAAACGTGGAGACCATCTTCTAACTTGGAGTCTAGCTGAGACCTGCCAGGGAAAATGTTGAGCTTGCCCAGGGTTGGGCGGGGCGGGGGGGTGGATTTTGAAGCTAGTTTTCCTACAGAGGCCACTGACAGCCTGCGTGATCTCGGGACAATCATTTTCTCTTTCTGGGCTTGGGTCTCATTACATCTAAAATAAAGGACCTGGATTGAAACACAGCTTGCAATAAATGGTCCATTTGATGCCCAGGCCTCCAAGTGCCATTACCATTAGGAGTAAATGGAGCCTTCACTCTTGAGACGCAAGCCTTTTGGTGGTGGTGTGGCCACACCCTCCAGGTCCCCTGGCTTTATAAGTTAAAATGACAGCCCCCTCTCTGCTGAGCAGGTGATGCCACGACCGTGTGCCCTAAAACCGACTCAGGATGACCCAAGGCCACGGACTTCACTTAGAGTTGATTCCTAGCAAGGACGCCTCTTTAATTTGTGTTCAGTTGACTGTTTCTCTGACTAACCAGTTATGCTGTTCATGTAAATGGACATAGATTCCGTAGAACCAGGTCACCCGACCGGTTTCTCGTGTTTCTTGGATTCACCTGTGCTGCCTTCTGCGTTTGAAGGGGGGAGTCCCACAGCTGCGGTACAACTACCGTGGTTTATTTACAAAGAAATTGGCTTCTTAATAGGATGTATATTTAAATAGGTCTTCCAGCCCAGTGTTGAGGACTAATGATCACTGTTTATTTACTGCCTCTTTAGGGGGTAGAACCCCCTCATGGAATTACTGGCTTTGGCACAAAACCCGGGATGTCTGAGCCACTCCGCTGGAAAGGCATTTGTAATACCTGAGGCGTGAAACGAGATTAGGCTAATCTAGCCTCAGCAGATGACCTGAAACTTTCTGATACTTAATATTGATTCCTACCACTTAGTGTATCTGGTTGATTTTGAACACTTTCTTTCGGAGTTTTAGACAAGCTGGTACAGCTTTAGATGGAAGACAAATATGTAAGAACACTTCTTTACATACATTTTACTGTTTACCTAAAGATAGTGTAGGGTATTTACGGATTGATTTAGGGATTTTTCCATCCACGCCTGTGTCAATGGTACACTGTCAACCTTTTTCTTTGCTTTTACGGGCTAAATACCATCCTCTTAAAACTGTAACCCCCGGGACCTCAGAATGTGACTGTGTTTAGACAGAGGACCTTTGAAGAGATAAGTAAAGTAAAATGAGGTCATATGGAGGGACCCGAATCCATCATGAGTGGTGTCCTTATAAGAAGAGGGAGGGGCGCCTGGGTGGCTCAGTCAGTTAAGTTTTCGACTTCGGCTCAGGTCATGATCTCGAGGTCCGTGGGTTCAGACCCTGCGTCGGGGTCCGTGCTGACAGCACGGAGCCTGGAGCCTGCTTCGGATTCTGTGTCTCTCTCTCTCTCTGCCCCTCCGCCACTCGCACTCTGTCTCTCTCTGTCTCTCAAAGGTGAATAAATTTAAAAAAATAAAAAATATATAAAGAAGAAGAGGGACAACCATGTGAGGGCACACAGGGAAGGCAGCCGTCTGCAAACTGAGGAGAGAGGCCTCTGAAGAAATCACACCTGTTGATCTTGGATCAACACCTTGACCCAACCTTGATCAACACCTTGGTCAACATCTTGATCATGGACTTTCAGCCTCTAGAACAGAGTCAACTTTCTCTAGAATCTAGGAGAGTATCATGGAACTAATTCTCCCTTAGAATGAAGCAACCTATTCCACATGTGAATTTTGGATTTGTAGCCTCCAGAATATGAAAAAACAATTTTCTACTGGAAATTTTACTGGAAATTTTCTACTGGAAAGGTTATGGTAGTTTTTTATAGCAGCCTTGGGATACTAACACACAGTCTATCAAGAAAGTATAGTCTAGGGGTGCCTGGGTGGCTCAGTAGGTTAAGCATCTGACTCTTGGTTTCTGCTCAGGTCATGATCTCATGGTTTGTGATTTCGAGCCCCATGTTTGGCTCTGTGCTGTCAGTACTTGGGGTCTCTCTCTCCCTCTCTCTCTGCCCCTCCCATGGGCTCTCTGTGTCTCTCTCAAAATAAATAAAATAAGCTTAAAAAAAAAAAGAAAGAAAGCATAGTCTAATGCACCCTGAGAACCTATACAAGCTTCTGATCTCTTATAAATAACCGAATTTTACGTAAATGGTAGTGATATGGACCAAATGTGTGTGTCCCTCCACAATTCAAAATTGAATTAAAAAATGAAATCCTAATTCCCAAGATGAAGGGGCTAATAGCAGGCACTTTTGGGAGGTGATTAGGTATAAAAGAGGCCCCCAAAGATTCCTGGTCTCTTCAGCCTTGTGAGGATCCAGGGAAAAGATGACCACTCATGAACCAAAAAGTTCTTACCAGACCCGGACTCTGCTGGTTCCCTGATCTTGGACCTCCAGCCTCCAGAGCTATGAGAAATAAAGTTTTGTTGCTCATAGCTATCTAGTTTATAGTATTTTGTTATTGTTCTGCTGTAGCAGTCTGAACAGGCTAAGACAGGTAGCTACTCTACTAAATCATTTATTTTTCCCTTAACTCTCCCCTCAAAGCCCAGTCAATGTTCTTATGCACGCCATTTTGTGCCTTGAACTGTGTTTGTCTGTATGTTTCTTTCCCATGAGTTCTATGTCTTTGCATGTAAAAACCTGTATCACTTCTTTTGCAAGATTTCTTCCTTCCTCCAGATCTCGGGTAGTGTTTGGTAGCGATGTAATTATCACAGTTTACACACCTCCCTCTGTACATGTGAACACCTCTGTTGGATTGGATGCAATTGCTATGTCTTGAGGCATCTGAATGTTTTATGTGCAAAGAAAATGCAAAATCGTTTCCAAAATAGATTAGCAGCCTACATTCCCACCAGCAATGAATAGTGAGTTAGAATAATGTTGCAAACTTTACATGACATTTACATGTCTCCTCTACGAATTTTCTGTGCATAACCCTTGTTCCCTTTTCTATTGGTTCTTAAGATTTTTCTTGTTATTTTGATATATATATACATATATATATATATATTATATATATGTAATCCTTTTTGATATATATATATTATATATATATAATCCTTTTATATGATTTATTTCCTCCAAGTCTGTCTTTGCCCTTCTAAATTACCTTTCATTGTGACGTAGAGGAGTTTTTTCTTTTCATTTTAAGGAGTCAGGTATAGGGGTGGGTGAATGGCTCCGTCGGTTAAGCCTTGAACTCTTGATTTCGGCTCAGGTCGTGATCCCAAGGTTCCTGAGATCAAGCCTCAAGATAGAACCCCCTTCGCTTTATCAGCACAGAGCCTCCTTGAGATTCTCTCTCTCTTCCCTCTGCCTCTCCCCCACTCACATGAGTGTACTCTCTCTCAAAAGAAATAAATGAACATCTAAAAAAAAAAAAGTCAGGTATACCGATATTTTCTAACATGATTAATTCACTTGATGATCACTTGGAAAATTTGTCTCCATTCACAAACTGGATCATTAGTTGCTTATATTTTTTTCTTAAATTTTCATAACTTATTATTTATCTATTTTCGCCATCTGGGATGTAGTTTGGTATGTGGTGTGGGAGAAAGACCTAACTTTAATGTTTTCCTCAAATAGCTGTATAAGCATCCGAATTTACTTAGAAATAGGGGTCTCATTCCCCATGTTTTTAAAATTTATTTTTATATATTGCTTTTTTTTTGAGCCAGGTTTTTTTTAACCCATTTTGCTATATCGACCTGCATATCTATCCCTCTATTATAAATGAATTATTTAAATAACCATTGCTTCATACGATGGCTTAATAGCAATGACTGCCATCTACCTCTTCTTCGTCTATTTTCCTTACTGCCATGAGTCTAAGCGGGTCACCTTTAAGATGATTATGTTGAGATTTAAAGTCAATTGTGTATCATAGTATTTATAATTATAAGTAAACCTATAGAGTAGAGGTGGTTTTGTGTGAGAATGTGCCTCAGAATATGGCGAGTCAGTGTATTGTGTGTGTAGCCACATTTTATTTCCCCTTCCGGAAAATAAAGCATCTTCTCTCATAAGTGGGGGAGAAATTTCCCCATCTTTCCTTACATTACTAGGTCTGTATTGTTCAGTGTGGGTTTGGCTTTAATATGCATTTTCCGTGTGTTGTAGCTATAACATGTTGGATGGATGCCTTTGCCATTTTTACTTTATATGATGACATAATTTTTCTTCGTAACCTTTATTTCACTTGTTGTTATTTTATCCTTACACCTGATTATCGCCTGACTCACCTTTTTTTTTTTCCCCCTGAGGATAAATATGGAGGTTTGTTGGTTGGTTTTAATGTTTATTTATTTATTTTTGAGAGAGAGAGAGAGAGAGCACAAGGGAGGGGCAAAGAGAGAGGGAGACAGAGAATCCCAAGTAGGCTTCTCACTGTCAGCACAGAGCCCAATGTGGGGCTCGAACTCACCAACTGTGAGATCATGACCTGAGCTGAAACCAGACCCTTAATGGACTGAGCCACCCAGGAGCCCCATGGTTGTTTTTAATAGGCAACTTGCCTTAATGCATTTTATTAATGACCACAAGGGCACAGCAGAGTTTTTTAAAAAAAATTTTTTTATCAGTTTCCTGTGATGAACTGTTCTTTTTCTATTTACCTGATATTCCACTAAATCTTCTTTTGATTTGTTTGTTTCTGTTTCACAGTGCCTGTTCTATTTTTGGTTTTGTTTGATTTTCTCTTACTCTCCTGTGTATCCTGGGCCCATGTTTGCAAACATGCCGGGACCAACAGCCTGATTGCTTGTAATCCCGGAGACCGCAAATCCTGTTCCGCCTACCCCGACCAATTTATTACTGTTTCATGGGGTCCTGCCCGGTTAGACCTTGCCAGAGATTTAAAAAAAAAAAATTATTTTATTTTTGAGAGAGACAGAGACAGAGCACAAGCAGGGGAGGGGCAGAAAGAGAGGGATGCACAGAATCCAAAGCAGGCTCCAGGCTCTGAGCTGTCAGCACAGAGCCTGATGTGGGGCTCAAACTAACAAACTGCAAGATTATGACCTGAGACAAAGTTGGACGCTTAACTGAGTCACCCAGGCGTGCCCAGAGATTTTTTTGTTTTTAGTTTTAAATGAAGGATTGATATTACTATTTGCATGAAATAAACTCCACTTGTTTTCATGAACGTCTCCTTTGTACGTTTAGCTTCTGCCATGATCTCCTCTCTATGTGTGTGAGCCAAGTGTGGAATGAAAACAGTTCTCACTCGGTTAAATTAATACTGCGTTCCTCTCTTCTCAGCCTTTCCAGATCAAGCAGATGAACATCTCTCTCTCTTTCAAGGACAGTTTGCAGGGCACTTGGTGACACAGCTAGGGACAATTCTCACTCCTTGCTTAAGGGGGTGAAAGAAGGGTTCAAGGTGGGTGCTCCCATAACCTCCCAATGCGGAGGAAATACGGATTCTTTTACCCCTCACTGTGCCCCAGAGAAGCAGAGGCCGCAGTCCCATGGATCCTGTAGCAAATGGGTAAAGCTATAGGTTTCCTGTTTGTGAAATACATAGAGAAAATAAAGGCTGAGAATTCCTGCCTTAGAGTATATGAGTATCTAGAGCATGATCTGAATGTTCTTGCCACACTGGTTTTATTCCTTTATTATAGGATAGAAACCTAAAAATAGCAATCAATTAATGAATTAATTGGCAGTGAGTTTATATGTCAAGAAGTTGCTCTGGCAGCACCGACTGGAAAACTTGAAATTACAAAGTCCGTGTTTAATTTAAAAAATTAATTTCTTAATTTCCATTTATCAAAAAGCTGCCAATGACCCAATAGCCTGCCCAAAATGCTTACCAAATATGACCACCATGTGTACCCCTGCTCATAGGAAGGCTGGAAGATGTGTGAACGCCTACTTCAAAGAGCAGTTTTTCTGTTACAAAACCTGCATCCCAAGATTTCAAATAGAAATTCAGTTAATTCCAGCTGAATGGGTTGCATCCGTCTCACGGAATCAAGAAACGCTTCTGAAACGATTTTTTAAGAACAAAACGTTGGACAATCTTGTGAAGGCCACTGTAAGTGCAGCTAAAACGCAAAGGTAAAAATGACATTATGTTTTCATAGTGGTAATATTAATCTACCTTTTTGTAGGCCACCTACTTCATGTAGAACACACTTGTGACTTTCTTCGGACATCTACAAAACAGAAATGTGGTTAGAATTGTTGGTGGTACATCTATAAATTATAAGTGCATTCAAAGGAAGCATTTTACCCATTGGAATAAAAGCTATGCTCATCCGAAGGGAAAGCAATTTTATGTAAAAAATATTTAGAGGAATTGTACTACAAAATTTTGTTATAAAACTCTTGTGGAGTAAAATAAATAGATGCTTAACACAGTATATGTGGTTTCTCTGCTGCTCTTCTTCAATCTGACTTTAGAAATGTTAGAATCCAGGGGCGCCTGGGTGGCTCAGTCGGTTAAGCATCCAACTTCAGCTCAGGTCATGATCTCACGGTTCGTGAGTTTGAGCCCCGCTTCGGGCTCTGTGCTGATGGTTCAGAACCTGGAATCTGCTTTAGATCCTGTGTCTCCTTCTCTCTCTCTCTCTCTCTGCCACTCCCTTGCTCACACTCTGTCTCTCTCTCTCTCTCAAAACGAAATAAACATTAAAAAAAAATTAAGAAATGTTAGAATCCATTTTACAACTTACGTCAAGCATCCTAAGGTAAAAATGAAAACATTTAAAAGAAATTAATTAAACTCCTTTTCATGTGTTTCGAAAGCAATTAGAAATTTTTACCACGGTATTTAATATCTGGAACTTAAAAAATAAAAACTTCAGATTATGAAGCCTTCAGCCAACTGTTACCTTGCAAACAAACAAAGAAAAAAACCCTTGAATTTATGTTTAAAACAGCCAGGGAAGGATTTGACAAAACTAATGATGAGTTAGAGATCTAATTTTGATATTAAATAATTGCACCTTGGGTATTTCAACTCAGGAAGGAATATTTAGAAGGAACCCCTATATTTTATTGGATGAATTGATCCTCTGTATCGAATGGAATGAATTTGAGAAGGATTATGATTTTGCTGCAGCTAAATTTGATGAAACAAATGACATAGGGCCGACTTAGTTGACTAGTTTCTTATAAAAAATATTTGTCATATATACGAGTTTTTACTGAGGAGGAAAAAGACAGGGCCTTTGAACAAGAACATTATATCGGCTAAATACTTAAATATAAAAAGTTAGAAATGAGAATATAGTCGATTCAATAAAGTTATTCTCAATTTACTATTTTAGTGGTTTACTTAATTCAAAACAATCTGTCCTACAGAGAAGGATTAATTGGCAGTGTCAACAATTTCAAATTTATTAACCATACAATACAACTCAGAACGTAGCTTTATGTGATTTTTTGAAAGATGTTAAAGTGAGGTTATTCTTTAAACCTTAAAGACACATATTTTTAAGAAAAAAATAATAGTAACATGGCGTTAGAGATAGATACGGACAAGAAACTGATTCAAATAATAGATGTGTACCAAGAATGACCACTTTGGTTACATTCTTTTTAACCAGATAGTAAATCTAAAAATAATTTTTACTGTGCTATAGTGTATATGAATATTATAAATGGATGTTATTTTCTTTTTGGAAAGGATTTTACCTTTGAAAGCAATTTTTGAAAATAACCATTTTTATAACTCACCAATATAATAAAACCTGTTAGTCAAACCATCAGTAAACGTATAAAAAATGCGTTTTTCATTCACCGTCTCAAAGCAGCTCATTCTGAACATAAATCACGCAGTTGGTCACCATACACTTAACTCTTCCTCATCTATTCACGGATCGGTAAATGGTTTTGTATTGACGAAAAACTGGAGAACGGGATGGTGACTCTCTCCTGCCCATCATGCATTCATGCTGCTTCTCTTTGCTGTATTGACATAAGATTTATCTTCTGTTAAATTAGTGTTTTGTAACGTATCACTCACATAAACACCTTCTGTCCAACATTTGAATTATGTGAGAAGCATTGTGATTCCAGATTCGGAGGCAAGGCTCCAGATATACAGAATCAGAATTGGGGTGGGGAGTGAAGAATTAACATTTTCAACAGTCATGGACGCCTCTGTCCCAAGAAGCCACGCTGTTTGGGGCCAGAATGATGTATAGACATTGTCCCGAGTTATATTTCATCAGCCAACTTCAGTCTACGTGTAATTGGTAGAAATCTCCCCGGGTCCTTGGTGACAACTGGTAGAACTTTTGTACAGATATTAGTAGTTAAAAAATTTTTTTTACTGTTTAGTTATTTTTGAAAGAAAGAGACAGAGCACGAGTGGGGGAGGGCCACAGAGAGAGGGAGATAAAATCCGAAGCAAACTCCAGGCTCTGAGCTCTCAGCACAGAGCCCAACGTGGGGCTCAAACTCATAAAGCACGAGATCATGACCTGAGCCGAAGTCAGATGCTTAACCAACTGAGGCACGCAGGCACCCCCAGATATTCATAGTTTAAATACATCTTTCCTTGGGCCTTAGACTTAGATGTTTATTAGTCAGCAGATTTAGTAAATGATGTTACCATGCTATCTTTTTTCATAACATTTTGTGAGCAGGTTTCCATAGTTGAGAGAGCATAAAGGGGAAAAAAGGAGAAAAGAAGCAGAGATGATGTCATTAAATACATATATTTGACTGAGAAAATATTAGTGTTAGTAAGTCGTGTATGAATGGCAACGACGTGAGTTTTCATTTTATTTTATGCACAAAGCTATTAGACCATTTGATTTTTGGTAAGATGTTGAGGTTGATATGCTCCTGAAGTAGTTGATGGTAGATAATGTGATTTTAAAAAAAATCCAGGGGTGCCTGGGTGGCTCAGTCGGTTGAGTGTCCGACTTCGGCTCAGGTCATGATCTCACAGCTCATGAGTTCGAGCCCCGCTTCGGGCTCTGTGCTGACAGCTCAGAGCCTGGTGCCTGCTTCTGCTTCTGTGTCTCCCTCTCTCTTGCTGCCCCTAACCCACTCGCATTCTGTCCCAGTCTCTGTCTCTGTCAAAAATAAATAAACATTAAAAAAAATCCAAAGATAGAGAAAATAATCATCATTTTGAGGACACGGTTAAAGTCATGTGATCAGATGTGTTCTTTTTCATAATTGTCAAACGTAACCATGATAAGAATAAGCACCGTGCATCATTTCATATTTGCAGTAATTAACAAGGGAACAGTGGACTCTCTTTGAGAAAACAAAACAGGATAATAAAAAGTAGGAACGTGGCAGACAGGAAAAGACACTGACATTAAGGCTAGTGGAGAGCAAGATACCAAGCAGCCAAAACTTGATGCTTTCAAGGAGAGAGATTACTGTTACAATGCCATGCTCTGTGGTTGCTTAGGCGTTATCGGTGAGTCTTTTTAAATTTTTTTTTTATTTTTAAAATTTATATTATCATTTTGAGAGAGACAGGTGGGGGAGGGGCAGAGAGAGAGGAAGAGAGAGAGAATCCCAAGCAGGCTCTGCACTGTCAGCACAGAGCTGGCACGGAGTTCAAACCCAGGAACCCTGAGATGTGACCTGAGCCGAAATCAAGAGTCGGACGCTCAACCCACTGAGCCACCCAGGTGCCCCCACCAGTCTTTTTTGACCCACTCTACATTAAATTCTCAGGAAAATGCTCAGATTGCCAGATATTAAAAAGCTTCTGCTGTTTCCCAAGATACAAATTCCCGTGTTCCTTGCAGTTTTCCCATGAGAACACGGGGGATGCTTTTTCTTCCTTGAAATTGACCACCCGGTTCCCATGGAACCTCCAGGAGCTCGAATCACAAACGTGGACAGATGGTCCTCTGTTCCTTATTGTCGAGCAGAACTGAGAGCACACCTATGGCGGAGAAAGTCTAGAACCTCAAACTGCAGAGTGCTTTGAGGAGAGGAGGAAAAATCCTGGAATGCCTGTTACTTTATATTATTCTTTAAGGATGTCTTCACGTTTCTGCGTAAGGGGGGAAAAATAGATCCTTTGCTGTAAGCGTTTCACTGGGCAGTTTTTCAAATTAATGCAGTTTAACTATTACATTAACTTAATGGCTATTTTCCCCTACTTTAACCATGTTAAATGTGCCGGCAATAATGAGCTTCATGCCGTCTCTTCTCAGTCTCAGAGGCATATTTAGAACCGCTGCTTATCTCCTGGATCATAAAGCTGCATAATTTAGTATTCAAACAATTCATTTAAAACTGAAGCCCTCAGAATTACCGTAAAATTAATCAGAACAAAGTCATCTCAACCCATCAGTTTGGTTTATCTCTAGTTAGCAAATTTGCAAGAGAAATTGAGACAAATAAAAACGTTGACCGAGCTCCGGTTTTCTTCTGCATAGCATAACCCCATGGGGTAGCTACTCCCGTAAACCCTTTGGAAATCAAGAGACTGAGGCACAGACAGGGTGACTGACCAGCGTCCCAAAGCCGCCCCACCAACAAATCACAGAGCCCGAACATCCAGAACCGGGAGGTCGGCCTCCAAGACAGCTCTCCCAACCACCCCCTACACTTCTTCTCCTTCGGAGGAAAATTTAGCATCTTCCTTCAGAAAATACTTTTGGAGGATTTGCTAAGATATTCTGGCTCTTCCAGATGAGATCATTTTGTTCCTCGGAGGCAGCGTTGTGGAGTATAGGGGACCCAGGCTTTGAGGTCAGATAAATCCTGATTGAATCTGACTCCACCCCTCCCTGCCTAAGTGACCTTGCCCCACTTGGCCCTTCAAAGCTTCCATTTCTGCAGCCAAAACAAAACAAAACAAAACAAAACAAAAAAAACAAACTTCAAAAATAAAACTGAAGATAATTATATCTATCTCATACATCTATTTCAGGAATAAAGGATTAGTTATAAAATCACAGTGCCAGGTACTGAAGGGGTGTCACAATTGTTCTTTTCTCTCTACCTCTCTCCTCGCTATTATTCAGGGGTCTCAAGTGGACCCATGCAAGCCAAGAACTGTTATTCAGGGATAGCCCTTGAGAAAAAAAAAAAAAAAAAAAAAGTGGGCGGTCTGCCTCTCATACAACTTCCCGTGTCTCTTGCACGGCATCCTTCTTTCTTCCCGAGCAGTTCAGTGTTCCGCTGACTTTTTTTTCTCAGAGAATAGTAAAATTTTCTCGCACGTGATTAGTACTGGACTTGCACATCCCTTTTGTAAGGCCATGTCAGCCTCTCAGAAATCCTGGGAAGGAAAACACTGCCACCCGTGTGTAAATAAGAAAGTTGACCCTACTAAACAAGTTACTTATGGAACCAACCCTACCGAGAGGTGGGCCCAGAGCTTCGGTCTTCTCATCCAATTTTGCATAGCATCCGTCGTACCAAGATGGCGCCAGGATTGTATTCGCCTACTTGATACTAGGAACTATGCTGGGTTTTCTGGTGGACACAGAGCTGGGCAGGCAGTTTTCCTTTCTTAAGTTTAAGAAGCTTCTCTTTTCAATAATACGAGATTCCCCATTCCTCCCTAACAAGGTTCCTCAGGTAGACTTTCGTCTCTGAGCCCATTTTTTTTCTTTTAATGTTTATTTATTTATTTTGAAAGGGGGAGCCTGAGAGCATGAGTGGGGGAGAGCCAGAGAGCTGGAAAGAGAGAGAATCCCAAGCACAGTCTTGAGAACATGACCTGAGCCAAAATCTAGAGCCAGACACTTGGGGTGCCTGGGTGGCTCAGTCAGTTGAGCATCCGACTCTTGATTTCAGCTCAGGTCGGCATCTCACAGTTCACGAGTTCGAGCCCCGCATCAGGCTCCATGTTGACAGTGAAGAGCCTACTTTGGATTCTCTCTCTCTCCCTCTCTCTGCCCCTTCTGCTTATGCATGCTCTCTCTTTCTCTCTCTGTGAAAACAAACTTAAAAATAAAAGTCAGACACTTAACCATCTGAGCTCTGTTTTAAACTGCGGAGAACAAAGAGAAAAATAAAGACGCAAGCTTTCACGTACATCCAAGTAGAAAAACAATGACAATGCACATACAAACACAAGATAAAAACAAAATAACAACAACAACAACAACAAATGGCAACTTTTCTCTCTTGCGGCCCTCTTCGAAAGCATATCGGCATTTGTTCATTTCTCTGACCTTCAATGCCTTTCTGGTGGAATGAGAAAGAGTAGTGCCTTTTCCTACTCACAGGGGGAGAAACAGAGGCTGTACCTTTACCCAAGGCCTCCTACATTCTAGATGGTAAAACTGAAACTAGAAACAGGCTCCTTCATCATCCATTCTACCTTCCTTCAGGTTGGACAGGCTGGAACACCACGAACTCCAGCGGCCCTGCCCTGGCGATGCTCTTGGAGGCAGTAGCTCCCCTAGGGGACGCGTTTGGTATTGCCCAACTTTCTCTCCAAATTTGCTTCCTCCCGCTTTCCAACCTTGGAAGCCCCTACTTCTCTGTGTTGAATCCCTTCCTGGTAAATGCTTTCGCGGTTTCTTTTTCCGGCACGGAAATGGTACACACTCTCAGGTAAGAGATCGACATTTCTGCCAGGACTTCTGGAGGCAGTGCTTTCATGCATTTCAGACAAAAGGAAAGCTAATACCTAAGTCCCTGGAGAAGCAACAGTGTACTTTGCATTAAAAACAGAAAAAAAATCGATTCTGTTCCTATTTAACTTCCCTGGACAACTACAGGTCTTCTTAGAAATATAACATGACAAGGGTTAGAAAATAAAGAAAAACACGCAGGGTATTTCTCTTCGCCCTTGGGTGAAGTACACTCCTAATGACCCCTTGGATTTATATATCGTATTATGTTTTATGAAGCATTTATAATATCTCACTCAGTTCATGTGACAGACCGCTGAGGCAAGCACGGGAGCATCACAGCAGTTAGAACACACTCTTCCCACTGGAAAAGAAGGACCTTTAGGAAGCTGGGGCCACACTATTATGTTCCCTCCCTGGGGCCATAGATTTAACACCTGCTGATGTCTAGAACAGAAGATGCTCGTAATACAAGCTTCACGAATTAAGGAATCTGTGAATTAAATTCTGGGTGGCTGGGTATCTTACTACGGTCCCAAAGTGAGTAAGTGTTAGAACCAAGATTTCAGAATCCAAAACCCATGCTCATGCAATGATATCAGAGAAAATGCATTAATTACATTCATATGATTCCTCGAAAGCCTACATAATGCCTGTGGAACAGAAGAAAACAGCCATAGGGCCAGGTTCAACGATCCCATAAAAATTCTAGCGTTAGATTCACGTCCTGGCTCCGCCGCTTATTAGCTTATGACAATTTCACCGAGCCTCAGTTTCTACACGTATAAAATGAGAATGTTAATCGCTTCTTTATACTCAGTAACTAAGAGACCACGCATGGGTGTGTCCATTGTTAGCCACAGACAAATCTGATAATCCTTATCGTTTACATTTTTAAAAAGCAGAGGTACAGAGCGTGGAATCTAATGGGCTGAGTGCTGATTCGGATGCATTGGCATCCTTCCAAAGTCCTCATTTACTGTTTATAATTTATATAGAGCACATAACACCCACAGCATTTTTAAGCTTATGCAAATGTAGTTTAAATGTATCCAGTATATGGAGGAGGTTGTTATCTCCCACATGTCTGTCTTACTGTAGCAGGAAAAATCACTCTTCCCTGCCAAGATCCCGAGTTGCAGCCTTCTCTGGATGCCATCCACCTTGTAGGGGTAAGTGAGCCACAGATCAAATGACGGGGGCATTCGAGTCAGTCCCTGAAAGAGGTCTGTTTGGTATTCTCCAGCAGTTCAAACGCCTCGTTGGATTGAGATTTCATTCTTTACAAAATGGAGAATTTGGAGTTCATCTCTAAGTTCATGTACTTCTCTGACAGTCTTAGATTTCAGATGTGCGCGTGTGTGTGTGCGTGTGCGTGTGCGTGCATACTATTTTCTTTGTTTCTGGGTTTTTTAGGTGTATTTTCTAGTCCTCTTCATACCAAATTTCCATGTGTCCTCTTTTTCAGTTCAGAGACTTACTTCAAGGAAAGCTCAGTGCTGGATATGCTTCCTTCCCTGTTGCACTCAAGACCGTGTCTAAATTTTCCAAGTAGATGAGAGGGAGGACTTAAGTTAGCCTTTATACTAAACCCCAAGTAGTATCATGGCATCGAGGGGGAGCATGCCTCTGGTGGGTGGCTGTCATATTGCCTCACCTGGCACCTGCTGGCATGAGCAGCGCTGTCTGCTGCTCTCTATCCTTCAGCTACTCCTGCAGGCATCACCTGGGACGACTGCGTTCCCATCTGTTTTCTCGTCTCAGGATGCACGTTGACATCCTCAGTGGGATCACCTTGTCCTAATCACAAAGTTCCTGAAAGGCCACAGACTCCCTCTCTCAGCTAAGTGTTGCACTTCCCCCGAAGACCTAGAAAAGCCAACTGTGGGTTTGCACTGGCTAGAAATGCAGGCTACAGAGTATAGCTACCTCCTTGCCTCGTCCCGGTGTGCTCAGAGGCTGTGTTGGAAAGGGGACCTCTCGAAGAACTTCAGGTCACAAGATGGCATTGGGGTCCAACTTGCAGATTCCCACCTCTTCTGGGGATCCCATTACCCTCTCTCACCCTTGGAGCTGTGCTCTGGGGTAGGAATAAGATACGGAGGAGACCCATCAGCGCACTGCCCATGAAAACCTGACCCCGTAGTTTCCCAATCCGACTGTTGCCCTGCTCCTTTTTCTGGAAACGCTTTCTTTCTTCTTGAGCAAGAGAAGAAAAGCTGGCTCAGGAAATATTCCAAATCTTTTGCATGAGCCAGAATATCTGCTTTAGAAAGGCAAAAGCCGGTAATTGAACTATTTTGTTCCATGAAGAACAAATTCCCCTGAGATAATGGATATAGCAAAAAGAAGTAAAGGATAACCAAAGGATGGTTACTACTTGTCAGTGGTATCCCACTATGCAGCTAACTGGACAATATTTCTTCTTTTCTTCTGATGTTTGGGCAAAATGCACTTACAGTGATTGGGATGAAAAGGGTGGTCATAAAGGTTCGCTCGCCCCCCTGAAATAGTCTGGGAAGATCATCTGAAAAAGAAAAAAAAAACACTGAGTAGTACATTCGAAGTGGGTGAATTCTAAAAGCTGTCAGAGAAAGAGAAAGAGGGAAGGAGGGAGAGAGGGAGGCAGGGAGGGACAGAGACTGAGAGAGAGAAAGAGAAAAAGAGAGAGAGAGAGAGAGAGAGAGAGGGAGATTTTCTCATTTATTTCATGTGAAAGAGCGAGTAGTTCCATGGGAACTTGAAAATCTGGAGGTCTCAGATTCTACAGACATGGGTGGATGGGTGAGTGAAAGGCATTAAGCCACATCTCTGAGAAGGCAAGATGTATTGCATATTATTCATAAGCACAGATAGTAAAATATAAGTAAGAAACTTAACATTTAATCATTTGTTTAATCAATATTGAATATTACTATAATTAAACAATAATTATATGTCTAATATAATTTAGTGTTTATATTAAATAGTATACGAATAATTATTTAATCGAGTAATGGATTAATGATAGAAACTAAATCTTCATTATTGCCAAACCATCATTAAGTATATGAATCATATCTCTTAATTCTCATAACTACCCTTTGAAATAGTACTATTATTTGTATTTTAAATTAAGTACGAAAATACAGATAAAAATACAAGTGCAGAAAGTTTAAATGTCTTAGCCCAAATCACACAAGGGTTAAGAAATGGACAAACCGGATGTGGTCGTTAGATCTGTGTGACCCCACAGCCAGTTTTTGTTTGTTTGTTTGTTTGTTATTTGTCCCCTCAGATGCTGCCTCTGGGCTTGGAAGAGAGACGCGTCCCCAACTTATAATCCTGAAAAAGTTTGCTCAGCAATACCACTGCTTTTCCATTTCAAAAGCAGACCACAACATTTAGCTTGAACCATGCTTGGCTGGTGAGATTTTTAAGCATATTTAAAAATCTGGATAGTCATATCCCACTAATGGTGGTAAAGTGTTCTCAGGAACTAGTATGGATTTGGGAATACCTTTGGGAAGATGCTTTCAGGGTTGACTCCTCTACCTAAGTTCTGTGTCCACTGGGGCATTTGAAGAACAATTCGGTGAACAGTGGGGGAGCCGTTCTTTAGCACGCTCTGGCCTTGAAAATGTTCCCAAGGTTTTGTTTCAGTGAAGTCGAGCTCAGTTCCTGCTGGACCCTCTCCCCTCTGCAGTAGTTATTGTGAATAAAAGATATCCTTATCGGGTCCGGTTCTATTTATCTTTTACACTGACCAAAAGAAAGGTGGAGATGATGTTGTCTCCCATCTCTTAGATATGACAATTTTCACAACTACCCCATTGTGTAGGTATCATGGTGCATGATTTACCTAAGAGGAAACAGGCACAGAAAAGCTAAATAATCTGCCAAAGATTACATACTAATCAGTGGCAGCCCGGGCTTGAACCCACACAGTCGGATCCCAATTTGTATATTTTCCACCAATCTGTCCTAGTGCTTTAATCCAAACACTGCCTGAGAGCAACACTGTCATGTGAGAACTCTGAATGCGGTGTTCAATTCTCTACCTTGAAGACCACTGGCTCCCACAAAGAGCTGTCTCAGTAGAGGAACGTGGACAAAAACTATGCTTTTAAAAGGTTTAAAAAGGGAAAGAGAGAAATTTATCCCAATAATAGCTTTGGGATATGCCACATGCCAGGCCAGAGGAAGGCTATTCTATTTACTGACATTTAAGAAGGGATAGATTTCCTTTGGAATAAAAGACCATTAAATTCCAATGTATATATGTGACAAAATGGAGGGGCGTAGTTGGGATAGGCGGGCGTGGGATGAGTTGCTGGGAAAGATTATGGAGACATCCAGTGAGATCACATTCTGATTTACAGGGATTTGAGGAACAAGTGTTGGGAAGGAAAAATTGTTCTCTACCCTTCAAAATTCTTCCAACTGGTGTAAGAATTAAATTGACATGAGACAGATTAACAGGAGAAAATTAAATTTGAATACATTATTACCGGGGTTCCATAGGAATGTGAGGTCCCCAAGCAGGAAGGCCACTGAGGTTTATAGCCTTTCTGAGCTAAGAAAGGCAGGGTTAGAGTCTCGGGGACTTCAAAAGGAAGGAAGACAATTCACAGGAAGATGACAAGGGTAAATATTTTGTAAACGAATATTTGCTGGGCCATCCAGAAACATGGGTCAAAGAGAGGAATTTAACAAGCAGACTTTGCTACCTGCCTCCCTACCCACCTTAGTTCACATTATAATGTAGTTATCTATGGTGATAGCTTCCATTCTAAAGCATGTCCTCTAAATTATTTTAGGCATTTGGGGGAAAGGCAAAACGAGAAACTTCTTGAATCTTCTGTTTCTTAAAAATAATCAGCTTGAAATAATCCCCATGCAAAGAGACACAATTTGGTGTGGCAAATTTTGCTCCTCTACAGAAGGAGTCAGTAAATTAATAAAGAATCAAGCTAGTAAGGAGATTTAGGCAAAATTAAATCACTAAAGAAAGGAATTTGAAGTTAAGATTTGAGAGCTTCAGGCATCTTCCATGTAATGTTTCAAGATTCTCAGCTACATTTTAAATGGAATCTTATTACTCGTCCGTCCCTTCCTTCTTTCCCTCCTTCCTTCTCCTTCCTTCCCTCCTTCCTTCCTTCCTTCCTTCCTTCCTTCCTTCCCTCCGTTCTTTCTTTCTTTCTTTCTTTCTTTCTTTCTTTCTTTCTTTCTTCTCTCTCTCTCTCCTGTATGTTTTTTTGTCCTTTTTTTTGTACGTCAACGGTCATATATGAGCAATATTTTGTGTCATTAAAAATTCTATTTTATAAAAAATAACCCTAGTATTTTAACTTCCAATGAATTCTTCCTCACAAATCTATGGTATAAAATACATAAAAAGGAAGATGGGTGACCGTGAATTCTAGGACCCAGAGCCATTTGTGCTCTGTCAAACTCCTAAGGCATCATGGTGCCATTTTGGTGGATCTAGCCTGAAAGACTCTTGCAATGGGCACTAGGAGCCAGGAGCCCAGGGATGAGGAACTCTCGGTCTTAGAACTCTGTGTTCCTCTCAGTGACTAAATCATCTGGAAAATTTCCATAATCTGAGTCTCCATTTCTTGTGTGTAAAATGAAAAACATTGGTCAGTTGACTTCTAGGATAATTTTCAGCTTCAGAATGTTGTGATCTTTAGAGCAAGCCCCCAAAATTGAAGGAATATGGTATCCTGGACGTGAATATCCTTTATTGTTGACTAGATTACTTTTGTATACTTCTTCTTATCCTGATTTGAAGGATTGCAAATTGGCAAGAATATCAAATTGCTGAAGAGACTAATTTCAAACCCAGGTACTTGAACTTGAGGCTCTCCACTTGAGCCTGGAGACTGTCCTGGCATTAGTGATTTCATCCTTTAAAATTGGGGAAAATGCTAAGAGGAAGCATAGTTATATATTTCTTTAAGTTCTATGATTTCACCACAATATATTCCTTTTCCTCATTTATCCCCAAACCCTTATACTTTGAAGCAGAGTTACTGTACCATTCAAGTGCTTTTTAATGCTCATGGAATAAAAGGTGATCCATTTTTTTTAACTGGTTCATGAAAATCCTTAACATCAATTATTGAAATGCTGTTCTGTAAAAAGTAAAAGAAAAAACCCTGTCTGTTGTAACTTTTCACACTGCATTTGGCAAGTAAAAACGTGTTTTAAAGAGGGAAAACTTCATGTTACTGATTTCAAATTCAATGTGGACCAAGTTAAAGCTATTTTTTTTTCTCTCTCTCTCCTAGCCAGATTTGGGGATGTGGAGGGAAATTTTTAATGAATAATATGTACCTGAGACCCATTTTCAACCCTAGGCTAGTAAACACTCATTTGTACACATGCATATTTTTCCATACAGAGAAAGCGTATTATAAGGGCTGTTCTGCTCTATCGGTTATAGCAAATGTATGTTCTGAAAAATCCCCTAAATACCTAATTTTCTGGCAACAGGGACTATCTTATTAAAAAGTCATTTTAGTTTACTGTGTATTGCTAGGGAAACACACACACACACACACACACACACACACACACACACACATACACACACACACATTAAATAAGCAGCTTACTGCTCAGTAGAGAATCCCTTTCAAAAGCACGATTAATAGAATGGGAGAGCTGGGAAGTGTCCAGGGATCCCACAGTCCCACGGGCACGCACTGTGGTCCTTGGAATGTCAGCATCATAAAAGGCTGTACATTCAGTAAATCAGACAGACCTCGGCTGGATCTTGGCAGGTGACATCAGACAATTTAGGCCACCTTCCATGCGTGGTTTTCTCGTGTTCTTTGAGAGTATTGCTATTATTAAACAAACAAAAAAAAAATTAGAGTCTTTATATTATTTAATTTTATTTTCTAGGTAATATATTAATGTTTCAAAAGCCAAATTACAAATAAATAAGTAAATAACATAAAAATATAATAAATATATATTACCCCACTACAGACATTTCCCTGCACCTTACAGTTTCCTCACCTAGAGATCTTTCCATTAAGTACCTAAGAGTTTATTTTTCTTTGTATTGTATGGATATGCCCTGACTTATTAAATTAAACCTTCCCTATACACCTTCAGGTGGTTTCCAGTCTTTTTCTTTCCTTTTTTAATTAATGCTGCAATAAATAACCATGTACATATAGCGGTTCACAAACATGGCACATAGAGCTGCAGAATTAATTTTTAGAAATAAAATTATTGGGTTAAAACGCTTGCTCCCTTGTTGCCTTGATATGATTTTCAAAATGCTCTCCGTAGCAGTTTTACCAATTTTCTTTGCCACCAGCACTGACAAAGAATGCTTACTACTCCCCAGGCGAATTTTATTAGTATGTTGAAAATCTATTCGTGGTTTTTAATTAATGAACAGTCCAGCCAGATGTTTGCATTTGGGGAGGTGGTTGTTACTCTTAGCCTTATCAGTGTGTTGGATCTTTTATTTATTTTTTTTTAAATTTTTTTAACGTTTTATTTATTTTTGAGACAGAGAGAGACAGAGCAGGAGCAGGGGAGGGGCAGAGAGAGAGGGAGACACAGAATCGGAAGCAGGCTCCTGGCTCTGAGCCGTCAGCCCAGAGGCCTACGCGGGGCTCGAACTCACAGACCGCGAGATCGTGACCTGAGCTGAAGTTGGATGCTTAACCGACTGAGCCACCCAGGCGCCCCATGATCTTTTATTTATTAAGAAAATTAGCTTTTTGTCTGTCGTATGAATTACAAATGTGAATTATGTCAAAACTGTCATTATATATATATATATATATATGTATGTGTATATATATATATGTATGTGTATATATATATATATATATTTTTTTTTTTTTTTTAATTTGAGGCAGTTTTAGAAGTTAAATGCTTTATGGAGCTTGATTTACAAAGTGAGAAAAGTCTCCCATTTCAGAACTATACAGGAATTATATTGTTTCTCCTATTAATATTTAGATGAATTTTGTATATTTCCTCTTTGTTTTCTGTTTGGAAATTTTGTTGGTTATTGTTTTAAGTAGAGGCATATTCAGTTTTTATTTATTGTCACGTCTCTACACAGTCATGCCAAGACGTTTTTTTCAAGAGCCAACATATCTTCCAATTATTTTAGACTTTACTTTTCTTATAACTACATTCCTGTATGGACATGGGCCTATTTGTAGGATACTTATTGTAATTATTTAATGTCTTAAATGTCTATAGCACATCAACAATGTTTTAATGGTAGTTCCTTATAGTAATTTTAATATCTGGTGAGGTTATCTCTATTTATTACTATTTTATTCATATTTTTTCTTGCTCTTCTTGATTAATTTGTTTTAGACTAAAAAATGGAAAGAATAATCTTGTTTAATTGAAACAAAAGAGAAAAAAATCCAAAAATGATATTTTTCTGAGTATAATATTAAATATATAGTTTCACTTGGAAAGATTTGACTTATTTACAATATTTATTGTTCCCATCCAAAATTACAAGGTGCCTTCCATTTTACTCAAGCTTTCTCTTATAGTCCTTCAAAAAACACTTAAAGTTTTAAAGTTTATTTCTGAGTATTTTATCTATGGTATTTCAGATCTTAAAAGGATTTCCTTTATCCCATGTAATTTTTTTTCTTTTTTTTTTTTTTAATAATTATTTATATTTGAGAGAGAGAGAGAGAGAGCAAGTGAGTGAGGGGTACAGAGAGAGGGAGACAGAATCCGAAGCAGGCTCCAGGCTCCAAGCCGTCATCACAGAGCCCCATGCAGGGCTCGAACTCACCAGTCGAGCCGTGAGATCATAATCTCAGCCGAAGTTGGACACTTAACTGACTGAGCCACCCAGATGCCCCTGTGTCATGTCATTGCTAATTGCCCACTGTTTCTACTCGTTTATATGAATTTACTTTGCATTCCACTCCTTTACTGGATTTCGTCATTGTTTCCAATGGTTTTTCAGTTGATTATTTGTCATTTTCCAGATAAACACTCATTTTACCTGCCCGTTGTGATAGTTTTAATTCTTACTTTACTATTTTTATACTTATAAAATACTATGTATTTATATTTGCTCACATTCAGAAATATGACAATTAACACTCAAGCATCCTTGTTCTTGACTTTAGTAACAATACTTTCCTAGTTTCCTTTTGTGTCTGTTGCCTTTGAGGCTGAAATGAATATATATATATGTATATATATGTATATATACATATACATATATATATATTCATTTATATATAATATATATTAATTCTATATATATATATATTCATTATATATATATATAATATATATATGTATATATATATACGTATACATATATATATGTATACGTATATATACATATATATATACGTGTATATATATATATATATACGTATATATATATTTACAAAGTCTTATGTTCCCATTTTATTTTTTTCCTAAATGTAATGATAGCTGTTTAATTTTTTAAAGTTTACTTTAATGTCTATAGATGTCACATTTCTTCTGAACTATAATAATATGATTGATTATATTAATACTAAAACATATTTTAATTTTTAAATTAATTTAAATAATATAAAAAATTTAAAAAAAAGTTTGTTTTCCTTAATATTATGTAATGATGGCTCACTAATGTTTTCATATGCTGCTAAAAGCTGCTTATGGAAACTAGGGTTATGATTTTTGCATCAAATTATTTATTAATTCTTGTTATTTATTCCCCTTCCTCCCTATTACAGTAAATGGACAGATTTTATCTCTTGTTTTCTGCCAAATGCCTAGCACCTAAAACTGTGTCAGGCACACTGTAATTTCTGAAAGAATAATCTAATATTCATTCACGTCATAAATTGAGATTTTTCTGTTTTGCCTCTTTTGTTCAATTTCGGTGTCACCACACATGCGCTTGATAAAAAGCTTGAAACCATTTAAATAGTATTGGAATTGTCTCTGCTTTAAAGTTATAATTAGTGTAAATCTGCTGGAAAGCTTACCTTGGAAATCTAAATGTAGTTATGCGGCACTTAGAAACCTTCGTGTGGTAGCTTAAAAAACCTTTAGTTACCTTTAACATTAAACAGAGATTTCTATCTAAACTCAGGTTATTAGCTAGTTTTATATGTAGTTTTTTTACTGCTGTGTAATGGTGAGCCATATTTGTTTACCTATCTATCTATCATCTATCTATCTATCTACTACCTATTTACTATCTATCTATCATCTATCATCTATCATCTATGTTAACCATCTGCTAATTTAAGAACAACAGTAGAAATCATACTTCCGTCTCACTAAATTATATAGCATTTTGTCTTGGTTTTGCAATCTGTGGAAATGAAATCATACCGTGTGTGGTAATGTATGGTATTTTAGTTCCCTAATATTTTAATAAACTCAATTTACTCTTGTTGTGGACTGCTGTAATTCATTCATTTTCACTATAGTGCAATATTCCACATACTGACTTGTTAGCAGTTTCCTGCTGACAGGAGATGTACTACTTTTTTTTTTTTTTTAATATATGAAATTTATTGTCAAATTGGTTTCCATACAACACCCAGTGCTCATCCCAACAGGTGCCCTCCTCAATACCCATCACCCACCCTCCCCTCCCTCCCACCCCCCATCAACCCTCAGTTTGTTCTCAGTTTTTAACAGTCTCTTATGGTTTGGCTCTCTCCCACTCTAACCTCTTTTTTTTTTTTTTTCCTTCCCTTCCCCCATGGGTTTCTGTTAAGTTTCTTAGGATCCACATAAGAGTGAAACCATATGGTATCTATCTTTCTCTGTATGGCTTATTTCACTTAGCATCACACTCTCCAGTTCCATCCACGTTGCTACAAAAGGCCATATTTCATTCTTTCTCATTGCCACGTAGTATTCCATTGTGTATATAAACCACAATTTCTTTATCCATTCACCAGTTGATGGACATTTAGGCTCTTTCCATAATTTGGCTATTGTTGAGAGTGCTGCTATAAACATTGGGGTACGAGTGCCCCTATGCATCAGTACTCCTGTATCCCTTGGGTAAATTCCTAGCAGTGCTACTGCTGGGTCATAGGGTAGGTCTATTTTTAATTTGCTGAGGAACCTCCACACTGCTTTCCAGAGCGGCTGCACCAATTTGCATTCCCACCAACAGTGCAAGAGGGTTCCCGTTTCTCCACATCCTCTCCAGCATCTATAGTCTCCTGATTTGTTCATTTTGGCCACTCTGACTGGCGTGAGGTGATATCTGAGTGTGGTTTTGATTTGTATTTCCCTGATAAGGAGCGATGTTGAACATCTTTTCATGTGCCTATTGGCCATCTGGATGTCTTCTTTAGAGAAGTGTCTTTTCATGTTTTCTGCCCATTTCTTCACTGGGTTATTTGTTTTTTAGGTGTGGAGTTTGGTGAGCTCTTTATAGATTTTGGATACTAGCCCTTTGTCTAATATGTCATTTGCAAATATCTTTTCCCATTCCATTGGTTGCCTTTTAGTTTTGTTGGTTGTTTCCTTTGCTGTGCAGAAGCTTTTTATCTTCATAAGGTCCCAGTAATTCACTTTTGCTTTTAATTCCCTTGCCTTTGGGGATGTGTCGAGTAAGAGATTGCTACGGCTGAGGTCAGAGAGGTCTTTTCCTGCTTTCTCCTCTAGGGTTTTGATGGTTTCCTGTCTCACATTCAGGTCGTTTATCCGTTTTGAGTTTATTTTTGTGAATGGTGTGAGAAAGTGGTCTAGTTTCAACCTTCTGCATGTTGCTGTCCAGTTCTCCCAGCACCATTTGTTAAAGAGACTGTCTTTTTTCCATTGGATGTTCTTTCCTGCTTTGTCAAAGATGAGTTGGCCATACGTTTGTGGGTCTAGTTCTGGGGTTTCCATTCTATTCCATTGGTCTATGTGTCTGTTTTTGTGCCAATACCATGCTGTCTTGATGATGACAGCTTTGTAGTAGAGGCTAAAGTCTGGGATTGTGATGCCTCCTGCTTTGGTCTTCTTCTTCAAAATTACTTTGGCTATTCGGGGCCTTTTGTGGTTCCATATGAATTTTAGGATTGCTTGTTCTAGCTTCGAGAAGAATGCTGGTGCAATTTTGATTGGGATTGCATTGAATGTGTAGATAGCTTTGGGTAGTATTGACATTTTGACAATATTTATTCTTCCAATCCATGAGCAGGGAATGTCTTTCCATTTCTTTATATCTTCTTCAATTACCTGCATAAGCTTTCTATAGTTTTCAGCATACAGATCTTTTACATCTTTGGTTAGATTTATTCCTAGGTATTTTATGCTTCTTGGTGCAATTGTGAATGGGATCAGTTTCTTTATTTGTCTTTCTGTTGCTTCATTGTTAGTGTATAAGAATGCAACTGATTTCTGCACATTGATTTTGTATCCTGCAACTTTGCTGAATGCATGTATCAGTTCTAGCAGACTTTTGGTGGAGTTTATCGGATTTTCCATGTATAATATCATGTCATCTGCAAAAAGCAAAAGCTTGACTTCATCTTTGCCAATTTTGATGCCTTTGATTTCCTTTTGTTGTCTGATTGCTGATGCTAGAACTTCCAGCACTATGTTAAACAACAGCGGTGAGAGTGGGCATCCCTGTCGTTTTCCTGATCTCAGGGAAAAAGCTCTCAGTTTTTCCCCGTTGAGGATGATGTTAGCTGTGGGCTTTTCATAAATGGCTTTTATGATCTTTAAGTATGTTCCTTCTATCCCGACTTTCTCAAGGGTTTTTATTAAGAAAGGGTGCTGGGTTTTGTCAAAGGCCTTTTCTGCATCGATTGACAGGATCATATGGTTCTTCTCTTTTTTTTTTGTTAATGTGATGTATCACGTTGATTGATTTGCGAATGTTGAACCAGCCCTGCATCCCAGGAATGAATCCCACTTGATCATGGTGATTAATTCTTTTTATATGCCGTTGAATTCGATTTGCTAGTATCTTATTGAGAATTTTTGCATCCATATTCATCAGGGATATTGGCCTGTAGTTCTCTTTTTTTGCTGGGTCTCTGTCTGGTTTAGGAATCAAAGTAATACTGGCTTCATAGAATGAGTCTGGAAGTTTTCCTTCCCTTTCTATTTCTTGGAATAGCTTGAGAAGGATAGGTATTATCTCTGCTTTAAATGTCTGGTAGAACTCCCCTGGGAAGCCATCTGGTCCTGGACTCTTATTTGTTGGGAGATTTTTGATAACCGATTCAATTTCTTCGCTGGTTATTGGTCTGTTCAAGCTTTCTATTTCCTCCTGATTGAGTTTTGGAAGAGTGTGGGTGTTTAGGAATTTGTCCATTTCTTCCAGGTTGTCCAATTTGTTGGCATATAATTTTTCATAGTATTCCCTGATAATTGTTTGTATCTCTGAGGGATTGGTTGTAATAATTCCATTTTCATTCATGATTTTATCTATTTGGGTCATCTCCCTTTTCTTTTTGAGAAGCTTGGTTAGAGGTTTGTCAATTTTGTTTATTTTTTCAAAAAACCAACTCTTGGTTTCGTTGATCTGCTCTACAGTTTTTTTAGATTCTATATTGTTTATTTCTGCTCTGATCTTTATTATTTCTCTTCTTCTGCTGGGTTTAGGCTGCCTTTGCTGTTCTGCTTCTATTTCCTTTAGGTGTGCTGTTAGATTTTGTATTTGGGATTTTTCTTGTTTCTTGAGATAGGCCTGGATTGCAATGTATTTTCCTCTCAGGACTGCCTTCGCTGCGTCCCAAAGCGTTTGGATTGTTGTATTTTCGTTTTCGTTTGTTTCCATATATTTTTTAATTTCTTCTCTAATTGCCTGGTTGACCCACTCATTCGTTAGTAGGGTGTTCTTTAACCTCCACGCTTTTGGAGGTTTTCCAGACTTTTTCCTGTGGTTGATTTCAAGCTTCATAGCATTGTGGTCTGAAAGTATGCATGGTATGATCTCAATTCTTGTAAACTTATGAAGGGCTGTTTTGTGACCCAGTATATGATCTATCTTGGAGAATGTTCCATGTGCACTCGAGAAGAAAGTATATTCTGTTGCTTTGGGATGCAGAGTTCTAAATATATCTGTCAAGTCCATCTGATCCAATGTATCATTCAGGGCCCTTGTTTCTTTATTGACCGTGTGTCTAGATGATCTATCCATTTCTGTAAGTGGGGTGTTAAAGTCCCCTGCAATGACCACATTCTTATCAATAAGGTTGCTTATGTTTATGAGTAATTGTTTTATATATTTGGGGGCTCCGGTATTTGGCGCATAGACATTTATAATTGTTAGCTCTTCCTGATGGATAGACCCTGTAATTATTATATAATGCCCTTCTTCATCTCTTGTTACAGCCTTTAATTTAAAGTCTAGTTTGTCTGATGTATGGCTACTCCAGCTTTCTTTTGGCTTCCAGTAGCATGATAAATAGTTCTCCATCCCCTCACTCTCTATCTAAAGGTGTCCTCAGATCTAAAATGAGTCTCTTGTAGACAGCAAATAGATGGGTCTTGTTTTTTTATCCATTCTGATACCCTATGTCTTTTGGTTGGTGCGTTTAATCCATTTACATTCAGTGTTATTATAGAAAGATACGGGTTTAGAGTCACTGTGATGTCTGTATGTTTTATGCTTGTAGTGATGTCTCTGGTACTTTGTCTCACAGGATCCCCCTTAGGATCTCTTGTAGGGCTGGTTTAGTGGTGACAAATTCCTTCAGTTTCTGTTTGTTTGGGAAGACCTTTATCTCTCCTTCTATTCTAAATGACAGACTTGCTGGATAAAGGATTCTCGGCTGCATATTTTTTCTGTTTAGCACACTGAAGATCTCGTGCCAATCCTTTCTGGCCTGCCAAGTTTCAAAAGAGAGATCAGTCACGAGTCTTATAGGTCTCCCTTTATATGTGAGGGCACGTTTATCCCTTGCTGCTTTCAGAATTTTCTCTTTATCCTTGTATTTTGCCAGTTTCGCTATGATATGTCGTGCAGATCGATTCAAGTTACGTCTGAAGGGAGTTCTCTGTGCCTCTTGGATTTCAATGCCTTTTTCCTTCCCCAGTTCAGGGAAGTTCTCAGCTATAATTTCTTCAAGTACCCCTTCAGCACCTTTCCCTCTCTCTTCCTCCTCTGGGATACCAATTATGCGTATATTATTTCTTTTTAGTGTATCACTTAGTTCTCTAATTTTCCCCTCATACTCCTGGATTTTTTTATCTCTCTTTCTCTCAGCTTCCTCTTTTTCCATAACTTTATCTTCTAGTTCACCTATTCTCTCCTCTGCCTCTTCAATCCGAGCCGTCGTGGTTTCCATTTTGTTTTGCATTTCGTTTAAAGTGTTTTTCAGCTCCTCGTGACTGTTCCTTAGTCCCTTGATCTCTGTAGCAAGAGATGCTCTGCTGTCCTCTATACTGTTTTCAAGCCCAGCGATTAATTTTATGACTATTATTCTAAATTCACTTTCTGTTATATTATTTAAATCCTTTTTGATCAGTTCATTAGCTGTTGTTATTTCCTGGAGATTCTTCTGAGGGGAATTCTTCCGTTTGGTCATTTTGGAGAGTCCCTGGAGTGGTGAGGACCTGCAGGGCACTTCCCCTGTGCTGTGGTGTATAACTGGAGTTAGTGGGCAGGGCCGCAGTCCGACCCGATGTCTGCCCCCAGCCCACCGCTGGGGCCACAGTCAGACTGGTGTGTGCCTTCTCTTCCCCTCTCCTAGGGGCGGGATTCACTGTGGGGTGGCGTGGCCCGTCTGGGCTACTTGCACACTGCCAGGCTTGTGTTGCTGGGGATCTGGCGTATTAGCTGGGGTGGGTAGGCAAGGTGCACGGGGGGTGGAGGGGCAGGCTTAGCTCGCTTCTCCTTAGGTGATCCGCTTCAGGAGGGGCCCTGTGGCAGCGGGAGGGAGTCAGATCCGCTGCCGGAGGTTTGGCTCCGCAGAAGCACAGAGTTGGGTGTTTGCGCGGAGCGAGCAAGTTCCCTGGCAGGAACCGGTTCCCTTTGGGATTTTGGCTGGGGGATGGGCGGGGGAGATGGCGCTGGCGCCTTTGTTCCCCGCCAAGCTGAGCTCTGTCGTCCGGGGGCTCAGCAGCTCTCCCTCCCTTTGTCCTCCAGCCTTCCCGCTTTCCGAGCAGAGCTGTTAACTTATGACCTCCCAGACGCTAAGTCGCGCTTGCTGTCGGAACACAGTCCGTCCGGCCCCTCCGCTTTTGCCAGCCAGACTCGGGGGCTCCGCTTGGCCGGCGAGCCGCCCCTCCGCCCCGGCTCCCTCCCGCCAGTCCGTGGAGCGCGCACCGCCTCGCCGCCCTTCCTACCCTCTTCCGTGGGCCTCTCGTCGGCGCTTGGCTCCGTTCTGCTAATCCTCTGGCGGTTTTCTGGGTTCTTTAGGCAGGTGTAGGTGGAATCTAAGTGATCAGCAGGACGCGCGGTGAGCCCAGCGTCCTCCTACACTGCCATCTTCTCTGAATTAGAGATGTACTACTTTAAATATATTTGCCTCCATCCCCTGGTACTCAAGAGTTTATAAGCTACTTTCCATATATATATATATATATGTGTGTGTGTGTGTGTGTGTGTGTATACATATGAGTGTGTGTGTGTATACATATATAAAATATATATATATATATAAATATAAATATATATATATATATATATATATATATATATTTTTTTTTTTTTGTCGGGGGAGAGAGGGAGAGCACGTGCCCAAGTGGAGAATGGCAGAGAGAAAGACTGTCAGTGCAGAGTCCCATGCGGGGCTCGATCTCATGAACCGTGAGATCAGGATCTGAGCTGAAACCAAAAGTCAGGCTCTTAACAGACTGAGCCACCCTGGCGACCCTAAGCTAGTTTCATGCCTGGGACTGCTGGTGGGTATTATGCATCTGTTCAAATCCGTAACTCCCAGTTGTTTGTCAAAATGCTTGTATTAATTTACAATCCCACCAGCAGTGTGCCAAGGTTCAATTTAATGAATATTCACAGCTAATATTTGATATTATCAGACATCAATTTTCTTGCCAATCTCATGGTGTAAAATGATTCTTACTGTGGTCTTAATTTACTTTTCCCTGCTTGCTAATGACGTGGAGTGTATTTCACATGCCGCTGTTGACCACTTATGTTTATTGGCCATTCCTCCTTCCTTTTCTGTGCAATTTCAGTTTAGTTAAATACTAATTTGACTTTTGTAATGGTTACTTCTTTAAGGGTTTAATGTTTTTCAGTATTTCTATGTTTTTCTTGTGTCAGTTTTAGTAATTTATAATTTCTAGAATTCCTTCTGAGTTTTAAACATATTGACATATGGTGATTCATAAATTTTTTTTGGATTTTTGTTTTTCTTGTTTTAATTTGTCGGCTATCTACTTACGGTTTCCTTTTTATGCCTAATATTGTGTATTTAAGCCTGATGTTTTTACTGATTCTTACCAAAGGATGATTTATATATTTCATCTTTATTGTTCTTTTATTCAAAGGTTCGAGTTGCTTCTGTTGGGTCTCATGCTGACTTTAGCTTTATCCTTCTTGAGGGTCCCCAGCTTAGTTGAAGAATCTCAAGTTCATCTTCCACCTTTACCCAGGCCAAGTCAGATGCTCATAGCAGTATTGGCATTCACGAAACTCTTGTCTTAGTTTCGCTTATCTTCCCCCCTCCCTTGTTTTTCACCCTGGGTTGCTATTGTTATTGTTGTTTCATTTATGTTTAAAATTTTACCCTTAAAGATTTTCTTTAATTTCTAATGAGCCAACGAGTACCCTAGAAATTACAAATTTGTAATTTCTGCGTGTAATGGGTCTGGGTATATTTTAACAGGAAAGTTCTTCAGAGAATCCAGCCTAATATATATTCTTAGAAATCAAAGATTCCATGCATCTACATTCAAACATCTATAAATATTTAATTTATGTGTATCTGTTATAATCATCATAAAGTTGAGTTTTGCTTCATTATAAAATATGAATTTTTCTTAAAATCGAGTTTAGTTCATTTATATTTATGGATATACATATGTGCTAAGGTTTATTTTGTGAGTTTATTATATATTCTGTTTGTATACTCTTTAAAAAGTGTTTCATCAAGAAATCTTTCCTCTTTAAAAAAAAATGTGTTTACCTGGTATTTTGGAAGGTCTCTGTTGGTTACCTTAATAAATATAATTTTTAGCTGATATCCTTAAATTTCTATCCATAATTATACCTTAAATTCTTATATCTTAAGACATTTGTATTTTTTTTACTGATTATCTTCAACAAACTATGAGCTCACAATTAAAATTTGCCAAATACATAAATGAATTGATCATAATGAGTGATAATAAGCAAAAATAATAGATTGTATTTAATTTTCCCTGAGAAATTCAGACAGTGAGTTTATGAAATACAAAATATAGGGGCACCTGGGTGGCTCAATCAGTTAAGCCTCTGACTCCTGACTTCAGCTCAGGTCATGATCTCATGGTTCATGGGATCGAGCCCCATATGGGGCTCTACAGTGATAGTACAGAGCCTGCTTAAGACTCTCTCTCCCTCTCTTTCTGCCCCTCCACTTCTCACATCCCCTCTCTCTCTCTCTCTATTTCTCAAAATAAATAAATAATTTTTTTTAAAAATGTAGTACAAACTATGAATAACTGTTATGTTAAAGGTTGAATAAATAAATTGGAAGTAAAAAATTGACTAACGAATATAAAATTAAAAATGCACGGCAAATATTAAAAATATCCAAATGGAATGATGCCTGGGTGGCTCAGTCGGTTAAGCATCCAACTTTGGCTCAGGTCATGATCTCACAGTTTGTGGGTTCAAGCCCCACATCGGGCTCTGTGCTGACAGCTCAGAGCTGGAGCTTGCTTCCAATTTTTTGTCTCCCTTTCTCTCTGACCCTCCTCCACTTGAAGTCTGCCTCTCTCTCTCTCTCTCTCTCTCTCTCTCTCTCTCTCAAAAATAAACAAACATTTAAACATTAAAAAAAATCCAAATATCTAATAAAAAAAATTGTCGAAAGGACAAATTCAATGTATGTGTAGCAGTAGCTGAGACATCGTTAAATAAAAAAGATCATGTTTGTTTGTTTTTAAACTCAGAGTACAACACAGAGAAACAAGCATGAGGATAATACGCATGAAAGATTAAGAATAGAGAGGATACACAGAGGTGTGGGACGCCTGTATATAAAGTTTCAGAAGGAAGAAACTGAGACAAAGTACTTGTGGAGGTAATAACCGAGAATTGCACACGTATGATTAAAGATGTGATCTTACATACACAGAATGACAAACATAAAAACGGTCTATATCGTGGTGCCTTGAAATAAAACCTGAGAAAACCAAGGGCCGTGAAAAGATATTAAAAGCATCTCTGAAGGTCAAAAGTTATCACATACCTAAGAATGACAATTAGCTGGCCAACAGGCATGTATCAAGCAGCAGCAAAGGGGAGCCAGGCATACACCTGCTATTGTCAGAGCTCTGAAAGAAAACAATATTCACTTGGGATACCCAATAAATGAAGACAGATTCGTTGAATTATTAGGTTATTGTTAGCATACTGAGGTCTTTGTGAAATCATTTTCAAATGTAGGTCTTGTTTGCATAGACAATACACCCTTGTATAGTAATACAACACAATATATATAACATAAGACAAATATAACACAAATGTAATATAGAAAACAAGTTAAATAGAGCAATGATCTTTTTTGTAGTAGGCTTTGAAATGGCTCCCAATGATCTCCGCCTCCTAATATTTACACATTGTGCTATCCCCTCCCTTGTTATATCAGGCTGATGGGCCATAGGACGTAGCAGGATCGATGATATTGTAGGTTTTGTTTCTCGCTTCTGGGCCACTTATCCTCGGGGATAAGTAAACTGTCCTGCGAGGAGATGCTTATCTGGTGAGCATCGGAGGCCTTCAGCCCACAGCCAGCAGAGAGTGAAGGGTTCTGGCAAATAGACACACAATTGACATTAGAAATTGATCTGTTAGCCTCAGTCGAAGCTTGACATGACTGCCCATCAGTTGACATATAGATTTCAACCTGAGCCAGAACCACCCAGGTAAACTGCTTCTGAATCCCTGAACCACACACACACACACAAAACAAAACAAAACAAAACAAAACAAAACCTGTGAGATGAAAGGTTTTGTTCAAGCCATTAAGTTTGAAGCAATTTGCTGTATGGCAATAAACAACTAATGCATTACTTAACATGTGTCTTAGCTTAGGCTGCCACCCAATACCATAGACTGGGCAGTTCTAGCAATAAGAATTATTTCTTACAGTTCCAAAGGATGACAAGTCCAAGATGAAGGTGTCAGCCTGTTGGATGCCCAGTGAGGGCTTTCTTCTTGGATTACAGATGGTCATCATCTCCCTGTGACCTCAGATGACAGAGAGAAAGGAAGCAAGCATGCCTCTACCATCATGGATGCGCCACCTTCATGACCTCATTTCAACCTGATTACCTCCCATGGACTCAGTCTCCCAATGCCATCACATTGAGGGCTAGGGTTTCAACATGTAAATTTGGGGGAGGAGTCAGTCTCCCA